>NC_092224.1:48754952-48759952 GCF_036320965.1 Panulirus ornatus
GTGTTTGCTTTGAAGAATGTATGTGAGAAATACTGAGAAAAGCAAATGGATTTGTATGTAGCATTTATGGATCTGGAGAAGGCATATGATAGAGTTGATAGAGATGCTCTGTGGAAGGTATTAAGAATATATAGTGTGGGAGGCAAGTTGTTAGAAGCAGTGAAAAGTTTTTATCGAGAATGTAAGGCATGTGTACGTGTAGGAAGAGAGGAAAGTGATTGGTTCTCAGTGAATATAGGTTTGCCGCAGGGGTGTGTGATGTCTCCATGGTTGTTTAATTTGTTTATGGATGGGGTTGTTAGGGAGGTGAATGCAAGAGTTTTGGAAAGCGGGGCAAGTATTAAGTCTATTGTGAATAAGAGAGCTTGGGAAGTGAGTCAGTTGTTGTTCGCTGATGATAGAGCGCTGGTGGCTGATTCATGTGAGAAACTGCAGAAGCTGGTGACTGAGTTTGGTAAAGTGTGTGAAAGAAGAAAGTTAAGAGTAAATGTGAATAAGAGCAAGGTTATTAGGTACAGTAGTGTTGAGGGTCAAGTCAGTTGGGAGGTAAGTTTGAATGGAGAAAAACTGGAGGTAGTAAAGTGTTTTAGATATCTGGGAGTGTGTCTGACAGCGGATGGAACCATGGAAGCGGAAGTGAATCATAGGGTGGGGGAGGGGGCGAAAATCCTTTGAGCCTTGAAGAATGTGTGGAAGTCGAGAACATTATCTCGGAAAGCAAAAATGGTTATGTTTGAAGGAACAGTGGTTCCAACAATGTTGTATGGTTGCGAGGCGTGGGCTATGGATAGAGTTGTGCACAGGAGGGTGGATATGCTGGAAATGAGATGTTTGAGGACAATGTGTGGTGTGAGGTGGTTTGATCGAGTAAGTAATGAAAGGGTAAGAGAAATGTGTCGAAATAAAAAGAGCGTGGTTGAGAGAGCAGAAGAGGGTGTTTTGAAATGGTTTGAGCACATGTAGAGAATGAGTGAGGAAAGATTGACCAAGAGGATATATGTGTCAGAGGTGGAGGGAACGAGGAGAAGTGGGAGACCAAATTGGAGATGGAAAGATGGAGTGAAAAAGATTTTTTGTGATCGGGGCCTGAACATGCAGGAGGGTAAAAGGAGGGCAAGGAATAGAGTGAATTGGATCGATATGGTGTACCGGGGTTGACGTGCTGTCAGTGGATTGAATCAGGGCATGTGAAGCTTCTTGGGTAAACCTTGGAAAGTTGTGTAGGGCCTGGATGTGGAAAGGGAGCTGTGGGCATTATTGCATGACAGCTAGAGACTGAGTGTGAACTAATGGGGCCTTTGTTGTCTTTTCCTAGTGCTACCTTGCACACTTGAGAGGTGAGGGGGATGGTATTCCATGTGTGGCGAGGTGGCGATGGGAATGAATAAAGGCAGACAGTGTGAATAGTATGCATGGGTATATATGTATGTATCTGTGTGTGCATATATATTTGTACATTGAGATGTATAGGTGTGTATATTTGCGTGTGTGGACGTGTATGTATATACATTGTGTATATACATATATACAAATGGGAACATCAGTGAAAGGGGCTAATGAGGAGGTGATAACAAGTAATGGTGATATGACAAGGAGATGGAGTGAGTATTTTCAAGGTTTGTTGAATGTGTTGATAATAGAGTGCCAGATATAGGGTGTTTTGATTGAGGTGGTGTGCAAAGTGAGAGGTTGAGGGAGAATGATTTGGTAAACAGAGGTAGTAAAAGCTTTGCGGAAGATGAAGTCCGGCAAGGCAGCGGGTTTGGATGGTATTGTAATGGAATCTATCAAAAAAGGGGTGACTGTATTGTTGACTGGTTGGTAAGGCTATTTATTGTATGAATGACTCATGGTGAGGTGCCTGAGGATTGGCGGAATGCTTGCATAGTGCCATTGTACAAAGGCAAAGGGGATAAATGTGAGTGCTGAAATTACAGAGGTATAAGAGCAGTGTGCTTTCAGAAGTGGGAGAGGTTGTGTGGATCAGGTGTTTGCCTTGAAGAATGTATGAGAGAAATACTTAGAGAAGCAAATGGATTTGTATGTAGCATTTATGGATCTGGGGAAGGCATATGAGAGAGTTGATAGAGATGCTCTGTGGAAGATATTAAGAATATATAGTGTGGGAGGCAAGTTGTTAGAAGCATTGAAGTCTTTCTCGAGGATGTAAAACATATGTACGTTTAGGAAGAGAGAAAAGTGATTGATTCTCAGTGAATATTGGTTTACGGCAGGGGTGCATGATGTCTGCATGGTTGTTTAAATTGTTTATGGATGGAGTTGATGGGGAGGTGAATGCAAAAGTTTTGGAAAGAGAGGCAAATATGGAGGCTGTTGTGCCTGAAAGAGCTTGGGAAGTGAGTCAGTTGTTGTTCGCTGATGATACAGCGCTGGTGGCTGATTCGGGTGAGAAATTGCAGAAGCTGGTGATTGAGTTTGGTAATGTGTGTAAAAGAAGAAAGCTGAGAATAAATGTGAATAAGAGCAAGGTTATAAGGTACAGTAAGGTTGAGAGAGAAGTCAGTTGGGAGGTAAGTTTGATAAGAGATAAACTGGAGAAAATGAAATGTTTTAGATATCTGAGAGTGGATTTGACAGCGGATGGAACCATGGAAGCGGAAGTGAATAATAGGGTGGGGGAGTGGGCGAAAGTTCGAAAACATTATCTTGGAAAGCAAAAATGGGTATTTTTGAAGGAATAGTGGTTCCACCTATGTCATATGAGGGGCTCATTCCTCAACTTGTATCTAAGTTTCTAAAAGAGGAAACAGAAGTAGTCATGACGGGAGTGCTCATCCTCCTCGAAAGCTCAGACTGGGGTATCTAAATGTGTGTAGATGTAACCAAGATGAGAAAAAAGGAGAGATAGGTGGTATGTTTGAGGAAAGGAACCTGGATATTTTGGATCTGAGTGAAACGAAGCTCAAGGGTAAAGGGGAATTGTGGTTTGGGAATGTCTTGGGACTAGAGTCAGGGGTTGGTGAGAGGACAAGAGCAAAGGAAGGAGTAGCACTACTCTTGAAGCAGGCGTTGTGGGAGAATGTGATAGAATGTAAGAAAGTAAATTAGACTGATATGGGTTAAACTGAAAGTGAATGAAGAGAGATGGGTGATTATTGGTGCCTATGATCGTGGTCATGAGAAGAAAGATCATGAGAGGCAAGTGTTTAGGGAGCAGCTGAGTGAATGTTAGCAGTTTTGATGAACCAGACCGGGTTATAGTGATGGGTGATTTGAATGCAATGGTGAGTAATGTGTAAGTTGAGGGTATAATTGGTGTACATAGGGTGTTCAGTGTTGTAAATGGAGATAATGAAGAGCTTGTAGATTTGTGTGCTGAAAACGATTGGTGATTGGGAATACCTGGTTTAGAAAAGATATACATAAGTATACGTATGTAAGTGGGAGAGATAGCCAGAGAGTGTTACTGGATTGCGTGCTAATTGATAGGCGTTTGAAAGAAAAACTTTTGGATGTTAATGTGCTAAGAGGGGCAGTTGGAGGGATGTCTGATCATTATCTTGAGGACGCAAAGGTGAAGATACGTTGAGGTTTTCAGAGAAGAGAGAATGTTGGGGTGAAGAGAGTGGTGAGAGGAAGTGAGCTTGGAAAGGAGACTTGTGTGAGGAAGTACCAGGATAGTTTGAGAGCAGAATGGCAAAAGGTGAGAGCAAATGACGAAAGGGGAGTGGGGGAGGAATGGAATGTATTTAGGGAGGCATTGATGGCCGGCGCAAAAGTTGCTTGTGGCATGAGAAAGGTGGGAGGTGTCCAGATTAGAAAAGGTTGTGAGTGGTGGGATGAAGAAGTAAGATTGTTAGTGAAAGAGAAGAGAGAGGCGTTTGGACTATTTTTCAGGGAAGTACTGAAAATGACCGAGAGACGTATGAAAGAAAGCGGCAAGTTGTCAAGAGAAAGGTGCAAGTGGTGAAAAAAGGACAATGAGAGTTGCGATGAGAGAGTATCTTTAAGGTTTACGGAGAATAAAAAGATGTTTTGGAAGAGATAGATGATTTGAGTAAAACATCGGTGAAGGGGGCTAATGGGTAGGTAATAACAAGTAGTGGTGAAGTGAGAAGATGGAGTGATTATTTCGAATGCTTGTTCAATGTGTTAGATGATAGAGTGGGAGATATAGGGTGTTTTGTTCGAGGTGGTGTGCGAAGTGAGAGGGTCAGGGAGAATGGTTTGTTAAACAGAGAAAAGGTAGTGAAAGCTTTGGAGAAGATGAAAGTCGGCAAGGCGGCGGGTTTGGATGGTATTGCTGTGGAAATTATTAGAGAAAAGGGGGTGACTGTGTTGTTGATTGGTTGGTAAGGATATTCAATGTATGTATGGTTCACGGTGAAGTGCCAGAGGATTAGCGGAATGCATGCATAGTGCCACTGTACAAAGGCAAAGTGGATAAAGGTGAGTGTTCAAATTACAGTGGCATAAGTTTGTCGAGTATTCCTGGTAAATTATATGAGAGGGTATTGATTAAGAGGGTAAAGGCATGTACAGAGCAACAGATTGGGGAAGAACACCGTGGTATCAGAAGTGGTAGAGAATGTGTGGATCAGGTGTATGTTGTGAAGAATGTATGCGAGAAATACTTATTAAAACAGATGGGCTTGTGTGCATCATTTATGCATCTGAAGAAGACATATGATAGGGTTCATACAGACTCTTTGTGGAAGGTACTAAGAGTGTATGGTGTGGGAGGTAAGTTGCTAGAAGCAGTGAAAAGTTTTTACCAAGGATATAAGGCATGTATACACGTAGGAAGACATGAAAGTGAATGGTTCCCAGTGAATGTCGTTTTCCGGCAGGGGTGCATGATGTCTCCATGGATATCTAATTTGTTTATGGATGGGGTAGTTTGGGAGGTGAATGCAAGAGTTTTGTAGAGAGGAGCAAGTATACAGTCTGTATTGGATGAAAGGCCTTGGAAAGTGAGTCAGTTGTTGTTCGCTGATGATACAGCGCTGGTGGCTGATTCATGTGAGAAACTGCAGAAG
>NC_092224.1:48764952-48779478 GCF_036320965.1 Panulirus ornatus
TCTCACTTTGCACACCACCTCGACCAAGACACCCTATATCTGCCACTCTATCGTCAAACACATTCAATAAACCTTCAAAATACTCACTCCATCTCCTTCTCACATCACCACTACTTGTTATCACCTCCCCATTTGCGCCCTTCACTGCAGTTCCCATTTGCTCCCTTGTCTTACGCACTTTATTTACCTCCTTCCAGAACATCTTTTTATTCTCCCTAAAATTTAATGATACTCTCTCACCCCAACTCTCATTTGCCCTTTTTTTCACCTCTTGCACCTTTCTCTTGACCTCCTGGATTTGTATGTAGCATTTATGGATCTGGAGAAGGCATATGATAGAGTTGATAGAGATGCTCTGTGGAAGGTATTAAGAATATATGGTGTGGGAGGAAAGTTGTTAGAAGCAGTGAAAAGATTTTATCGAGGATGTAAGGCATGTGTACGTGTAGGAAGAGAGGAAAGTGATTGGTTCTCAGTGAATGTAGGTTTGCGGCAGGGGTGTGTGATGTCTCCATGGTTGTTTAATTTCTTTATGGATGGGGTTGTTAGGGAGGTAAATGCAAGAGTTTTGGAAAGAGGGGCAAGTATGAAGTCTGTTTGGGATGAGAGAGCTTGGGAAGTGAGTCAATTGTTGTTCGCTGATGACACAGCGCTGGTGGCTGATTCATGTGAGAAACTGCAGAAGCTGGTGACTGAGTTTGGTAAAGTATGTGGAAGAAGAAAGTTAAGAGTAAATGTGAATAAGAGCAAGGTTGTTAGGTACAGTAGGGTTGAGGGTCAAGTCAATTGGGAGGTGAGTTTGAAAGGAGAAAAACTGGAGGAAGTGAAGTGTTTTAGATATCTGGGAGTGGATCTGGCAGCGGATGGAACCATGGAAGCGGAAGTGGATCATAGGGTGGGGGAGGGGGCGAAAATTCTGGGGGCCTTGAAGAATGTGTGGAAGTCGAGAACATTATCTCGGAAAGCAAAAATGGGTATGTTTGAAGGAATAGTGGTTCCAACAATGTTGTATGGTTACGAGGCGTGGGCTATGGATAGAGTTGTGCGCAGGAGGATGGATGTGCTAGAAATGGGATGTTTGAGGACAATGTGTGGTGTGAGGTGGTTTGATCGAGTGAGTAACGTAAGGGTAAGAGAGATGTGTGGAAATAAAAAGAGCGTGGTTGAGAGAGCAGAAGAGGGTGTTTTGAAGTGGTTTGGGCACATGGAGAGGATGAGTGAGGAAAGATTGACCAAGAGGATATATGTGTCGGAGGTGGAGGGAGCAAGGAGAAGAGGGAGACCAATTGGAGGTGGAAAGATGGAGTGAAAAAGATTTTGTGTGATCGGGGCCTGAACATGCAGGAGGGTGAAAGGAGGGCAAGGAATAGAGTGAATTGGAGCGATGTGATATACCGGGGTTGACGTGCTGTCAGTGGATTGAATCAAGGCATGTAAGGCGTCTGGGGTAAACCATGGAAAGCTGTGTAGGTATGTATATTTGCGTGTGTGGACGTATGTATATACATGTGTATGGGAAGGGGTTGGGCCATTTCTTTCGTCTGTTTCCTTGCGCTACCTCGCAGACGCGGGAGACAGCGACGAAGTATAAAAAAAAAAAAAATATATATATATATATATATATATATATATATATATATATATATATATATATATATATATATATATATATATATATATATATATATATATATATATATATATATACATATATATACATATATATAAATATATATATATATATATATATATATATATATATATATATATATATATATATATATATATATATATATATATATATATATATATATATATATATATATATATATATACATATATATATATATATATGTATATATATATATATATATTTTTTTTTGTCGCTGTCTCCCTTGTTTGCGAAGTAGCGAAAGGAAACAGACGAAAGAAATGGCTCAACCCACCCACATACACATGTATATACATACACGTCCACACACGCAAATATTCATACCTATACATCTCAATGTACACATATATATACACACACAGTCATATACATATATACACATGTACATAATTCATACTGTCTGCCTTTATTTATTCCCATCGCCACCTCGCCACACATGGAATAACATCCCCTTCCCCCCTCATGTGTGCGAGGTAGCGCTACGAAAAGACAATAAAGGCCCCATTCGTTCACACTCAATCTCTAGCTGTCATGTAATAATGCAGCGAAACCACAGCTCCCTTTACACATCCAGGCCCCACACAACTTTCCATGGTTTACCCCAGACGGTTCACATGCCCTAGTTCAATCCATTGACAGCACGTCGACCACGGTATACCACATCGTTCCAATTCACTCTATTCCTTGCACACCTTTCACTCTCCTGCATGTTCAGGCCTCGATCACTCAAGATCTTTTTCACTCCATCTTTCCGCCTCCAATTTGGTCTCCCACTTTTCCTCGTTCCCTCCACCTCTGACACATACATCCTCTTTGTCAATCTTTCCTCACTCATTCTCTCCATGTGACCAAACCATTTCAAAAAACCCTCTTCTGCTCTCTCAACCACACCCTTTTTATTACCACACATCTCTCTTACCCTATTATTACTTACTCGATCAGACCACCTCACACCACATATTGTCCTCAAACATCTCATTTCCAGCACATCCACGCTCCTCAGCACAACTCTATCGATAGCCCACGCCAATTCACTCTATTCCTTGCACACCTTTCACTCTCCTGCATGTTCAGGCCTCGATCACTCAAGATCTTTTTCACTCCATCTTTCCGCCTCCAATTTGGTCTCCCACTTCTCCTCGTTCCCTCCACCTCTGACACATACATCCTCTTTGTCAATCTTTCCTCACTCATTCTCTCCATGTGACCAAACCATTTCAAAAAACCCTCTTCTGCTCTCTCAACCACACCCTTTTTATTACCACACATCTCTCTTACCCTATTATTACTTACTCGATCAGACCACCTCACACCACATATTGTCCTCAAACATCTCATTTCCAGCACATCCACGCTCCTTAGCACAACTCTATCGATAGCCCACGCCTCGCAACCATATAACATTGTTGGAATCACTATTTCTTCAAACTTACCCATTTTTGCTTTGCGAGATAATATTCTCGACTTGCACACATTCTTCAACGCTCCAAGAATCTTCGCCCCCTCTCCCACCCTATGATTCACTTCCACTTCCATGGTTCCATCCGCTGCCAGATCCACTCCCAGATATCTAAAAGACTTCACTTCCTCCAGTTTTTCTCCATTCAAAAGTTCCTCCCAATTGACTTGACCCTCAACCCTACTATACCTAATAACCTTGCTCTTATTCACATTTACTCTCAACTTTCTTCTTTCACACACTTTACCAAACTCAGTCACCAGCTTCTGCAGTTTTTCTCATGAATCAGCCACCAACACTGTATCATCACCGAACAACAACTGGCTCACTTCCCAAGCTCTCTCATCCACAACAGACTTCATACTTGCCCCTCTTTCCAAAACTCTTGTATTCACCTCCCTAACAACCCCATCCATAAACAAATTAAACAACCATAGAGACATCACACACCCCTGCCGCAAACCTACATTCACTGAGAACCAATCACTTTCCTCTCTTCCTACACGTATATATGCCTTACATCCTCCATTAAAAACATTTCACTGCTTCTGACAACTTGCCTCCCACACCATATATTCTTAATACCTTCCACAGAGCATCTCTATCAACTCTATCATATGCCTTCTCCAGATCCATAAATGCTACATACAAATCCATTTGCTTTTCTAAGCATTTCTCACATATATTCTTCAAAGCAAACACCTGATCCACACATCCTCTACCACTTCTGAAACCACACTGCTCTTCCCCAATCTGATGCTCTGTACATGCCTTCACCCTCTCAATCAATACCTTCCCATGTAATTTCCCAGGAATACTCAACAAACTTATACTTCTGTAATTTCAGCACTCACTTTTATCCCCTTTGCCTTTGTACAATGGCACTATGCACGCATTCCGCCAATCCTCAGGCACTTCACCATGAGTCATACATACATTAGATAACCTTACCAACCAGTCAACAATACAGTCACCCCCTTTTTTAATAAATTCCACTGCAATACCATCCAAACCCGCTGCCTTGCCGGCTTTCATCTTCCACAAAGCTTTTACTACCTCTTCTCTGTTTACCAAATCATTTTCCTTAATCCTCTCACTTTGCACACCACCTCGACCAAAACACCCTATATCTGCCACACTATCATCAAACACATTCAACAAACCTTCAAAATACTCACTCCATCTCCTTCTCACATCATCACTACTTGTTATCACCTCCTCATTTGCCCCCTTCACTGAAGTTCACATTTGTTCCCTTGTCTTACGCAGTTTATTTACCTCCTTCCAAAACATCTTTTTATTCTCCCTAAAATTTAATGATACTCTCTCGCCCCAACTCTCATTTTCCCACTTTTTCACTTCTTGCACCTTTCTGTTAACCTCCTGCCTCTTTCTTTTATACATCTCACACTCATTTGCATTATTTCCCTACAAAAATCGTCCAAATGCCTTTCTCTTCTCTTTCACTAATAATCTTACTTCTTTATCCCACCACTCACTACCCGTTCTAATCTTCCCACCTCCCATGCCTCTCATGCCACAAGCATCTTTTGCGCAAGCCATCACTGCTTCCCTAAATACATCCCATTCCTCACCCACTCCCCTTACGTCCTTTGTTCTCACCTTTATCCATTCTGTACTCAGTCTCTCCTGGTACTTCCTCACACAAGTCTCCTTCCCAGGCTCACTTACTCTCACCACTCTCTTCACCTCAACATTCTCTCTTCTCTGAAAAAACCTCTACAAATCTTCACCTTCGCCTCCTCAAGATAATGATTAGACATCCCTCCAGTTTCACCTCTCAGCACATTAACGTCCAAAAGTCTCTCCTTCGTGCGCCTATCAATTAACACGTAATCCAATAATGCTCTCTGGCCATCTCTCCTACTTACATACGTATATTTATGTATATCTCTCTTTCTAAACCAGGTATTCCCAATTACCAGTACTTTTTTAGCACATAAATCTACAAGCTCTTCACTATTTCCATTTACAACACTGAACACCCGATGTACACCAATCATTCCCTCAACTACCACATTACTCACCTTTGAATTCAAATCACCCATCACTATAACCCAGTCTCGTGCATGAAAACTACTAACAAGCTCACTCAGCTGCTCCCAAAACACTTGCCTCTCATGATCTTTCTTTTCATGCCCAGATGCATATGCACCAATAATCACCCATCTCTCTCCATCCACTTTCAGTTTTACCCATATCAATCTAGAGTTTACTTTCTTACACTCTATCACATACTACCACCACTCCTGTTTCAGGAGTAGTGCTACTCCTTCCCTTGCTCTTGTCTTCTCACTAACCCCTGACTTTACTCCCAAGACATTCCCAAACCACTCTACCCCTTTACCCTTGAGCTTCGTTTCACTCAGAGCCAAAAAATCCAGGTTCCTTTCCTCAAACATACTACCTATCTCTCCTTTTTTCTCATCTTTGTTACATCCACACACATTCAGACACCCCATTCTGAGCCTTCGAGGAGGATGAGCACTCCCCGCGTGACTCCTTCTTCTGTTTCCCCTTTTAGAAAGTTGAAATACAAGGAGGAGAGGGTTTCCACCCCCCTGCTCCCGTCCCCTTTAGTCGCCTTCTTCGACACGTGAGGAATGCGTGGGAAGTATTCTTTCTCCCCCGATCCCCTATTTATTATACCTTGTCGCTGTCTCCTGTGTTAGCGAGGCAGCGCAAGGAAACACACGAAGAATGGCCAACCCACCCCCATACACATGTATATACATATTCGTCCACACACACACATATATGCTTACCTATGCAATTCAACGTATACATATGCATACATACACAGACATACATATATACACATGTACATAATTCAAACTTGCTGCCTTCATTCATTTCCGTCGCCACCCCGCCACACATGAAATTACAACTCCCTCCCCCTGTATGCGCGTGAGGAAAGCGATACTAAAAGACAACAAAGACCACATTCGTTCACACTCATCTCCAGCTGTGACGTATAATGCACCGAAACCATAGCTCCCTTTCCACATCTAGGCTCCACAAAACTTTCCATGGTTTATCCCTGACGCTCCACATGCCCCGGTTCAATCCATTGATAGCACGTCGACCTCGGTATACGACATCGTTCCAATCCACTCCACTCGCTGCACGCCTCTCACCCTCCTGCATGTTCAGACCCCGATCACTCAAAATCTCTTTCACTCCATCCTCTACCTCCAATTTGGTCTCTCACTTCTCCTCGTTCTCTCCACCTCGGACACCTATATCCTCTTTGTCAATCTTTCCTCACTCATTCTCTCCATGTGAAGAAAAACCATCTCAAAACACTCTTCTGCGCTCTCAGCCACACTGTCTCTATCACCACACATCTCTCTTACCCTTTCACCACTTACTCGATCAAACCACCTCATCAAACCATCTCCAACAGATCCGCCCTCTTCCGCACAAGTCTATCTATAGACCAAGCCCCGCAACCACATAACATTGTCGGAACGACTAATCCTTCAAACACACCCACTTTTGTTCTCCACGACAACGTTCTCGCCTTCCACACACTTTTCAACGCTCCCAGAACTTTCGCCCCCTTCTCTACCCTGTGACTCACCACCGCTTCCATGGTTCCATCCGCTGCCAAATCCACTCACAGATATCTAAAACACCTCACTTCCTCCAACTTCTCTCCATTCAAACTCGCCTACCAATTGGCCTGTCCCTCAACCCAACAGTACCCAACAACCTCGCTCCTATTACCATTCACTCTCAGCTTTCTCTTTTCACACAATTTACCAAACTCAGTCACCAGCATTTGCAGTTTCTCACCCAAACCAGCCACCAGCGCTGTATCATCAGCGAACAACAACTGACTCAATTCCCAATCCCTCTCATCCACAACAGGCTGCACACTCGCCCCTCTCTCCAAAACTCTAGCATTCACCTCCTGAACAACCCCATCCACAAACAAATCAACAACCACGAAGACATCACGCACCCCTACCGCAAAGCGACATACAGTGAGAACTAATCACTTTCCTCTCTTCCTACTCGCACACATGCCTTGCATCTTCGATAAAAGGTTTTCACTGCTTCTAGCAACTTGCCTCCCACACCATATATTCTTAATACCTTCTACAGAGCATCCCCTTCAACTCCATCATATGCCTTCTCCAGATCCGTAAATAAAACATACAAATCCATTTGCCTCCCAAGCATTCCCCACATACACTCTTGAAAACAAGCACCTGATGCACACATCCTTTGCCGATTCTGAAACCACACTGCTCCTCCCCAGTCTGACACTCTGTACACGCCTTGACCCTCTTAGTCAACACCCTCCCACACAACTTCCTAGGAGCAGTGAACAAACTCATACCTTTGTAATTCGAGCACTCACCCCTATCCCCCTTGACTCCGTACAAGGGCACTATGCGTGCACTCCGCCAACTTTCAGGCACCCAACCATGAGTCATACACACACCAAATATCCTCACCGACCAGTCAACATCACAGTCGCCCCCTTTTTTCAATCCCGCCGCCTTGCCGGCTTTAATCTTCTACAAAGATTTTACTACCTCTTCTCTGTTCACCAAATCATTTTCTTTAACCCTTTCACTTCGCGCACCAACTCGACCAAAACACCCTATATCTGCCATTCAATCATCTAACACATTCAACGTACCTTCAAAATACTTATAGCCCCATTTACCGATGTTCCCATTTCTTCTCTTGTCTTACGCACTTTATTTACCTCCTTCCAAAAAATCTTTTTATTATCCCTAAAATTTAATGATACTCTCTCACCCCAACTCTCATTTGCCCTCTTTTTTACCACCTGCACCTTTCTCTTGACCTCTTGCCTTTTTCTTTTACACATCTCCCAGTCATTTACACAATTTCCCTGCAAAAATATTCCAAATACCTCCTTCACTCTTTCACTAATAGTCTTACTTCTTCATCCCACCACTTACTACCCTTTCTAATCTACCCACCTCTCACGCTTCTCATGCCACAAGAATCTTTTGCACAAGCCATTACTTCTTCCCTAAATACATACCATTCCTCCCCCACTTCCCTTATGTCCTTTTCTCTCACCTTTTTCCATTCCGCACTCAGTCTCTTCTGGAACTTCCTCACACAAGTCTCCTTCCCAAGCTCACTTACTCTCGCCACTCTCTTCACCCCAACATTCTCTCTTCTTTTCTGAAAACCTCTACAAATCCTCACCTTTGCCTCCACAAGATAATGATCAGACATCCCTCCAGTTGCACCTCTCAGCACATTAACATCTAAAAGTCTCTCTTCCACACGCCTACCTATTAACACGTAATCCAATATCACTCTCTGGCCATCTCTCCTTCTTACATACGTATACGTATGTATATCTCTCTTATTGAAACAGATATTCCCAATCACAAGTCCTTTTTCAGCACACAAATCTACAAGCTCTTCACTATTTCCATTTACAACACTGAACACCCCCATGTACGGCAATTATTCCCACAACTGACACATTACTCACCTTTGCATTCAAATCACCCACACTATAATCCTGTCTCGTGCATCAAAACTACTAACACACTCACTTTGCTGCTCCCACAACACTTGCCTCTCATGATCTTTTTTTCTCATGCCCAGGTGCATAGGCACCAATAATCACCCATCTCTCTCCATCCACTTTCAGTTTTACCCATATCAATGTAGAGTTTACTTTCTTACACTGTATCACATACTTCCACAACTCCAGTTTAAGGAGTAGTGCTACTCCTTCCCTTACTCTTGTCCTCTCACCAATCCCTGACTTTACTCCCAAAACATTCCCAAACCACTGTTCCGCTTTACCCTTCAGCTTCGTTTCACTCAGAGCCTAAAAATCTGGTTCCTTTCCCTAAACATATTGCCTATCTCTGATTTTTTCTCATCATGGTTACATCCACACATATTTAGACATCCTAAACTGAGCCTTCGAGGAGAATGAGCACTTCTCCCGTGACTCTTTCTTCTGTTTCTTCTTTTAGAAAGTTAAAATGTAAGGAGGGGAGGGTTTCTAGACCCCGCTCCCGTTCCCTTTAGTCGCCTCTTACGACACGTGAGGAATGCGTAGGAAGTATATATATATATATATATATATATATATATATATATATATATATATATATATATATATATATATATATATATATATATATATATAGATATATATATATATATCTTTTCTTTCTTTCATACTATTCGCCATTTCCCGCATTAGCGAGGTAGCGTTGAGAACAGAGGACTGGGCCCTTGAGGGAATATCCTCACCTGGGCCCCTTCTCTGTTCCCCTTCTCTTTTGGAAAATTATATATATATATATATATATATATATATATATATATATATATATATATATATATATATATATATATATATATATATATATATGTATACATATTCATATATATATATATATATATATACCTATATATATATATATATATATATCTATATATATATATATATATATATATATATATATATATATATATATATATATTTTTTTTTTTTTTTTCATACTATTTGCCATTTCCCGCGTTAGCGAGGTAGCGTTAAGAACATAGAACTGGGCCTTAGAGGGAATATCCTCACCTGACCCCCTTCTCCGTTCCTTCTTTTGGAAAATTAAAAAAAAACAAGAAAGGGGAGGATTTCCAGCCACCCGCTCCCTCCCCTTTTAGTCGCCTTCTACGACACGCAGGGAATACGTGGGAAGTATTCTTTCTCCCCTATCCCCAGGGATATATATATATATATATATATATATACGAATAAAGTGCATATGAACGCGCCCTTCATAGAACATACAAAGCTCCATCAGCCAGGATCGAACCTGGCACCCCTTGTGCAAGAGGCAGGCATGCTAACCGCTAGGCTAAGGGACTGTATAATAGGAAACAACTATTCGAAATACTAAGTACTCGAATACCCTTCGTCTCACTATGGTGAGCAACGGGGTCTATCGGTTGTTTCCGAACAGAACACATAGCCAGCTGAGAGCGTTTTACCGAACCTGACTGTACTACGCGGAGTTATATGAATACGAATAAAGTGTATATGAACGCGCACCTTCGTAGAACATACAAAGCTCCATCAGCCAGGATCGAACCTGGGACCCCTTGTGCAAGAGGCAGGCATGCTAACCGCTAGGCTAAGGGACTGTATAATAGGAAACAACTATTCGAAATACTAAGTACTCGAATACCCTTCGTCTCACTATGGTGAGTAACGGGGTCTATCGGTTGTTTCCGAACAGAACACATAGCCAGCTGAGAGCGTTTAGCCTAGCGGTTAGCATGCCTGCCTCTTGCACTAGGGGTCCCAGGTTCGATCCTGGCTGATGGAGCTTTGTATGTTATATATATATATATATATATATATATATATATATATATATATATTAATAAGGTTTGTTGAATGTGTTTGATGATAGAATAGCAGATATAGTGTGTTTTGGTCGAGGTGGTGTGCAAAGTGAGATGGTTAGGGAAAAAGATCTGGTAAACAGAGAAGAGGTAGTAAAAGCTTTGCGGAAGATGAAAGCCGGCAAGGCAGCGGGTTTGGATGGTATTGCAGTGGAATTTATTAAAAAAGGGGTGACTGTATTGTCGACTGGTTGGTAAGGTTATTCAATATATATATGATTCATGGTGAGGTGCCTGAGGATTGGCGGAATGTTTGCAGAATGCCATTGAACAAAGGCAAAGGGGACAAAGCTGAGTGCTGAAATTACAGAGGTATAAGTTTGTTGAGTATTCCTGGTAAATTATATGGGAGGGTATTGATTGAGAGGGTGAAGGAATGTACAGAGCATCAGATTGGGGAAGAGCAGTGTGGTTTCAGAGGTGGTAGAGGATGTGTGGATCAGGTGTTTGCTTTGAAGAATATATGTGAGAAATACATAGAAAAGCAAATGGATTTGTATGTAGCATTTATGGATCTGGAGAAGGCATATGATAGAGTTGATAAAGATGCTCTGTGAAAGGTATTAAGAATATATGGTGTGGGAGTCAGGTTGTTAGAAGCAGTGAAATGTTTTTATCGAGGATGTAAGGCATGTGTACATGTAAGAAGAGAGGAAAGTGATTGGTTCTCAGTGAATGTAGGTTTCCGGCAGGGCAGTGTGATGTCTCCATGGTTGTTTAATTTGTATATGGATGGGGTTGTTAGGGAGGTGAATGCAAGTGTTTTTGAAAGAGAGGCAAGTATGCAGTCTGTTGTGGATGAGAGAGCTTGGGAAGTGAGTCAGTTGTTGTTCGCTGATGATACAGTGCTGGTGGATGATTCAGGTGAGAAACTGAATAAGCTGGTGACTGAGTTTGGTAAAGTGTGTGAAAGAAGAAAGTTGAGAGTAAATGTGAATAAGAGGAAGGTTATTAGGTACAGTAAGGTTGGGGGTCAAGTCAATTGGGAGGTAAGTTTTAATGGAGAAAAACTGGAGGAAGTGAAGTGTTTTAGATATCTGGGAGTGGATTTGGCTGCGGATGGAACCATGGAAGCGGAAGTGAATCATAAGGTGGGTGAGGGGCCGAAAATTCTGGGAGCGTTGAAGAATGTTTGGAAGCTGAGAACATTATTTCGGAAAACAAAAATGGGTATGTTTGAAGGAATAGTGGTTCCAACAATGTTGTATGGTTGCGAGGCGTGGGCCATAGATAGAGTTGTGCGCAGGAGGGTGGATATGCTGGAAATGAAATGTTTGAGGAAAATATGTGGTGTGAGGTGGTCTGATCGAGTAAGTAATGATAGGGTAAGAGAGATGTGTGGAAATAAAAAGAGAGTGGTTGAGAGAGCAGAAGAGGGTGTTTTGAAATGGTTTGGTCACATGGAGAGAATGAGTGAGGAGAGACTGTCCAAGAGGATGTATGCGTCAGAGGTGGAGGGAACGAGGAGAAGTGGGAGACCAAATTGGAGGAGGAAAGATGGAATGAAAAAGATTTTGAGTGATCGGGGCCTGAACATGCAGGAGGGTGAAAGGCGTGCAAGGAATAGAGTGAATTGGAACGATTTGGTATACCGGGGTCGACGTGCTGTCAATGGATTGAAGCAGGGTAAACCATGGAAAGTTGTGTGGGGCCTGGATGTGGAAAGGGAGCTGTGGTTTCGGGGATTATTACATGACAGCTAGAGACTGAGTGTGAACGAATGGGGCCTTTGTTGTCTTTTCCTAGCGTTACCTCGCACACATGAGGGGGGAGGGGTTTGTTATTCCATGTGTGGCGAGGTGGCGATGGGAATAAATAAAGGCAGACAGTATGAATTATGTACCTGTGCATATATGTATATGTCTGTGTGTGTATATTTATATGTGTACATTGAGATGTATAGGTATGTATATTTGCGTGTGTGGACGTGTATGTATATACAACCGTATGTGGGTGGGTTGGGCCATTTCTTTCGTCTTTTTCTTTGCGCTACCTCGCTAACGCGGGAGACAGAGACAAAGCAAAATAAATAAAATAGAATATATATATATATATATATATATATATATATATATATATATATATATATATATATATATATATATATATATATATATATATATATATATATACATATATATATATATATATATATATATATATATATATATATATATATATATATATATATATATATATATATATATATATATATATATATATATATATATATATATATTATGTAAAGATTTACAGTCATTTCCTTGGTATACTGCAACGTTTCAAAAACACAACTTTCGAAAAAGCTTTCATTCAGTACACACTGTATTTCCCGTCTGCTTATTTGCGAGTCTAGATAGGGAGAATTTGAAGATAATTACATCAATTAACAGGAAACAATTGTACATAAGTTTTCGGGCTACAAGTCCTCTGCCTCGTCTAGCACACTACCCTTTTCCAGCTCTCACCAGCTCGAAATTTTGTGACTAATCAGAAACTTAGGGATACAATAGAAATATTTCTGAACGATTTGTTGAACAAAAATGGAAGAATCAACATATTATAGTAAAGAAAATTGTTGGAGTAGATGAGGTGGGAGGGAAAAATGAAAAGAGAGAGAGAGAGAGAGAGAGAGAGAGAGAGAGAGAGAGAGAGAGAGAGAGAGAGAGAGAGAGAGAGAGAGAGAGAGAGAGAGAGAGAGAGAGAGAGAGAGAGATGTGAATAACATGCCTGAAAAAAAAATGTATATTAATCAGTCGTCTCTGATGTTCATATCAGCGAGGATAAAATTATATATTATGGACTTCTGACAGCACTCTAACCCCTCGTTGTAAAACTTTACAGCGAAAATTATGCTTTAGTTATCTGATCTTGATGACTATGTTCTACGATGTTTCCCTTTTCATGTATATTTTTTCAAACATAGTCGTAATGAATATATATATATATATATATATATATATATATATATATATATATATATATATATATATATATATATCTATATATATATATATATATATATATATATATATATATATATATATATATATATATATATATATATATATATATATATATATATATATATATTTTTTTTTTTTTTTTTTTTTTTGCCGCTGTCTCCCGCGTTTGCGAGGTACCGCAAAGAAACAGAAGAAAGAAATGGCCCAACCCACCCCCATACACATGTATATACATACGTCCACACACGCAAATATACATAACTACACAGCTTTCCATGGTTTACCCAAACGCTTCACATGCCTTGATTCAATCCACTGACAGCACGTCAACGCCGGTATACCACATCGCTCCAATTCACTCTATTCCTTGCCCTCCTTTCACCCTCCTGAAGGTTCAGGCCCTGATCACATAAAATCTTTTTCACTCCATCTTTCCACCTCCAATTTGGTCTCCCTCTTCTCCTCGTTCCCTCCACCTCCGACACATATATTCTCTTGGTCAATCTTTCCTCACTCATTCTCTCCTTGTGCCCGAACCATTTCAAAACACCCTCTTCTGCTCTCTCAACCACGCTCTTTTTATTTCCACACATCTCTCTTACCCTTACGTTACTTACTCGATCAAACCACCTCACACCACACATTGTCCTCAAACATCTCATTTCCAGCACATCCATCCTCCTGCGCACAACTCTATCCACAGCCCACGCCTCGCAACTATACAACATTGTTGGAACCACTATTCCTATAAACATACCCATTGTTGCTTTCCGAGATAATGTTCTCGACTTCCACACATTCTTCAAGGCTCCCAGAATTATCGCCCCCTCCCCCACCCTATGATCCACTTCCGCTTTCATGGTTCCATCCGCTGCCAGATCCACTCCCAGATATCTAAAACACTTCACTTCCTCCAGTTTTTCTCCATTCAAACTCACCTCCCAATTGACTTGACCCTCAACCCTAATGTGCCTAAT
>NC_092224.1:48779578-48816088 GCF_036320965.1 Panulirus ornatus
AATCTTGATGCACGAGACAGGGTTATAGTGATGGGTGATTTGAATGCAAAGGTGAGTAATGTGGCAGTTGAGGGAATAATTGGTATACATGAGGTCTTCAGTGTTGTAAATGGAAACGATGAAGAGCTTGTAGATTTATGTGCTGAAAATGGACTGGTGATTTGGAATACTTGATTTGAAAAGATATATATATATATATATATATATATATATATATATATATATATATATATATATATATATATATATATATATATATATATATATATTATCCCTGGGGATAGGGGAGAAAGAATACTTCCCACGTATTCCCTGCGTGTCGTAGAAGGCGACTAAAAGGGGAGGGAGCGGGGGGCTGGAAATCCTCCCCTCTTTTTTTTTTCAATTTCCAAAAGAAGGAACAGTGAAGGGGGCCAGGTGAGGATATTCCCTCAGAGGCCCAGTCCTCTGTTCTTAACACTACCTCGCTAACGCGGGAAATGGTGAATAGTATAAAAAAAAAAAAAAATATATATATATATATATATATATATATATATATATATATATATATATATATATATATATATATATATATATATATATATATATATATATAAGTATACGTATGTAAGTAGGAGAGATGGCCAGAGAGCATTATTGAATTACGTGATAAGTGATAGGCTCGCGAAAGAGACACTTTTGGATGTTAATTTGCTGAGAGGTGCAACTGCAGGGATGTCTGATCATTATCTTGTGGAGGCGAGGATTTGTAGAGGTTTTCAGAAAAGAAGAGAGAATGTAAGTGTGAAGAGAGTGCTGAGAGTAAGTGAGCTTGGGAAGGAGACTTGTGTGAGGAAGTACCAGGAGAGACTGAGTACAGAGTGGAAAATCATGAGAACAAAGGACATAAGGGGAGTGGGGGAGGGAATGGGATGTATTTAGGGAAGCAGTGATGGTCTCCGCAAAAGATGCTTTTGCCATGAGAAGCGTGGGAGATGGCAGATTAGAAAGGGTAGCGAGTGGTGGGATGAAGAAGTAAGATTATTAGTGAAATAGAAGAGAGAGGCATTTGGACAATTTTTGCAGGGAAATAATGCATATGAATGGGAGATTTATAAGAAAGAGGCAGGTGGTCATGAGAAAGGTGGAGGGGTTAAAAAACAGGGCAAATGAGAGTTGGGGTGAGAGAGTATCATTGAATTTTAGGGAGAATAAAAAGATGTTTTGGAAGGAGGTAAATAAGTATACATATTGGAAGGGATCACAATTTTGCGCCTGATTAAGATATTACTATAAGTCCGCGGGGAAAATGAAACACGATAAGATCCCAAGTGCACTTGTGTGTAAAAATCAAGGGAGATACACGCAAATAGACAAACCTTTACATCTCAACATGTACATATACATACACACACAGACATAAACATATATACACATGTACATAATTCATACTGTCTGCCTTTATTCATTCCCATCGCCACCCCGCCACACAAGAAATAAAAATCCCCCTCCCCCCCTCATCTGTACGAGGTAGCGCTAGGAAAGGAACAACAGAGGCCACATTCGTTCACACTCATTCTCTAGCTGTCATGTAATAATGCACTGAAACCACATCTCCCTTTCCACATCCAGGCCCCAAAGAACTTTCCATGGGTACTTCAGACGCTTCTCATGCAATGGTTCAATCCATTGAGAGCACGTCCACCCCGATATACCACATCGTTACAATTCACTCTATTCCTTGCACGCCTTTCACCTTCCTGCATGTTCAGACCCAGATCACTCAAAATCTTTTTCACTCCATCTTTCCTCCTCCAATTTGATCTCCCACTTCTCTTCGTTCCATACACCTCTGAGAACTATATCCTCTTGGTCAATCTTTCCTCACTCATTCTCTCCATGTGACCAAACCATTTCAAAACACTCTCTTCTGCCCTCTCAACTATATTCATTTCATTACCACGCATCTGTCTTACCCTATTATTACGTACTCGACCAAACCACCTCACACCACATATTGTCCTCAAACATCTCATTTCCAGCACATCCACCCTCCTCCGCAAAACTCTATATATAGCCCACGCCTCGCAAGCATATAACATTGTTGGAGCCACTAATCCTTCAAACATACCCATTTTTGTTTTGCGAAATGATGTTCTCGACTTCCACACATTCTTCAACGCTCCCAGAACTTTCTCCCTCTTCCCCGCCCAGTGATTCACTTCCGCTTCCATGGTTAAATTCCGCTACCAAATCCACTCCCAGATATCTAAAACCCCTAACTTCCTCCAGTTTTTCTCCGTTCAAACTTACCTCCCAATTGACTTGTCCCTAAACACTATTATACCTAATAACCTTGCTCTTATTCACATCTACTATTAGCTTTCTTCTTTCATACACTTTACCAAACTCATTAACCAGCTTCTGCAGTTTCTCATATGAATCAGCCACCAGCGCTCTATCATCAGCGAACAACAACTGACTCACTTCCCAAGCTATGTCATAATCAACAGACTGCATACTTGCCACTCTTTCCAGAATTCTTGCACTCACCTCCCTAACAACCCCATCCATAAACAAATTATACAACCACGGAGACATCACCACCCCTGCGGCAAACCAAATTCACTGAAAACCAATTCTTTTCCTCTCTTTCTACACGTACACATGCCTTACGTTCTCGAGTAAAACTTTTCAATGCTTCTAACAACTTGCCTCCAAACCATATATTCTTAATACCTTCCGTAGAGCATCTCTATCAACTCTATCATATGCCTTCTCCAGATCCATAATTACTACATACAAATCCAGTTGCTTTTCTAAGTATTTCTCACATGCATTCTTCAAGGCAAACACCTGATCCACACATCCTCTACCACTTCAGAAACCACATTGCTCTTCCCCAGTCTGATGCTCTGTACATCCCTTCACCCTTTCAATCAATACCCTCCCATATAATTTTCCAGAAATACTCAACAAACTTATACCTCTGTAATTGAGCACTCACTTTTATCCCCTATGCCTTTGCACAATGGCACTATAAAGACATTCTTTTAATCCTCAGGCACTTCACCATGAGTCATACATACATTAAATAACCTTACCAACCAGTCAACAACACAGTCATCCTTTTTTGAATAAATTCCACTGCAGTGCCATCCAAACCCGCTGCCTTACCGGCTTTCATCTACGGCAAAGCTTTTACTACCTCTTATCTGTTTACAAAATTATTCTCATTAACCCTCTCACTTTACAGACCACCTCGACCAAAATACCCTATATCTGCCACTCTATCATCAAAAACATTCAACAAACCCTCAAAATACTCACTCCCTCTCCTTCTCACATCATCACTATTTGTTATCACCGCCCCATCAGCTCCTTTCACTGAAGTTCCCATTTGTTCCCTAGTCTTACTCATTTTATCTACCTCCTTCCAAAACATCTTTTTATTCTCCCTAAAATTTAATGATACTCTCTCACCCCAACTCTCATTTGCCCTCTTTTTCATCTCCTGCACGTTTCTCTTGACCTCCTTCCTCTTTCCTTTATACATCTCCCACTCATTTGCATTATTTCCCTGCAAAAATCGTCCAAATGCCTCACTCATCTCTTTCAATGATAATCTTACTTCTTCATCCCACCACACACTACCCTTTCTAATCTGCCTACCTCCCACGCTTCTCATGCGAAAATAATCTTTTGCGCAAGCCTTCACTGCTTCGCTAAATGAATCCCATTACTCCCCCACTCCCCTTACCTCCTTTGCTCTCACCTTTTTCCATTCTGTACTCAGTGTATCCTGGTACTTCCTGACACAAGTCTCCTTCCCAAGCTCACTTACTCTCACCACTCTCTTCACCCCAACATTCTCTCTTCTTTTGTGAAAACCTCTACAAATCTTCACCTTCGCCTCCTGAAAATAATAACCTTTCAGCATATTAACATCCAAAAGTCTCTCATATATATATATATATATATATATATATATATATATATATATATATATATATATATATATATATATATATATATATATATATATATATATATATATATATATATATATATATATATATATATATATATATATATATATATATATATATATATATATATATATATATATATATATACATAAATATATATGTATATATGTATATATATATATATATATATATATATATATATATATATATATATATATATATATATATATATATATATATACATATATATATATATATATATATATATATATATATATATATATATATATATATATTCTTTTTTTTTTTCATACGATTCGCCATTTCCCGCACTTGCGAGGTAGCGCTAAGAACAGAGGACTGGGCCTTAGAGGGAAAATCCTCACCTGGCCCCCTTCTCTGTTCCTTCTTTTGGAAAATTAAAAAAAAAAACGAGAGGGGAGGATTTCCAGCCACCCGCTCCCTCCCCATTTAGTCGCCTTCTACGACACGCAGGGAATACGTGGGAAGTATTCTTTCTCCCCTATCCCCAGGGATATATATATATATATATATATATATATATATATATATATATATATATATATATATATATATATATATTTTATTATTTTGCTTTGTCGCTGTCTCCCGCGTTTGCGAGGTAGCGCAAGGAAACAGACGAAAGAAATGGCCCAACCCACCCCCATACACATGTACATACATACACGTCAACACACGCAAATATACATACCTATACATCTCAATGTACACATATATATACACACACAGACACATATATATATACCCATGCACATAATTCACACTGTCTGTCTTCATTCATGCCCATCGCCAAGTCGCCACACATGGAATACCATCCCCCTCCCCCCTCATGTGTGCGAGGTAACGCTAGGAAAAGACAACAAAGGCCCCATTCGTTCACACTCAGTCTCTATCTGTCATACAATAAATCCCGAAACCACAGCTCCCTTTCCACATCCAGGCCCCACACAACTTTCCATGGTTTACCCCAGACGCTTCACATGCCCTGATTCAATCCACTGACAGCACGTCAACCCGGTATACCACATCGACCCAATTCACTCTATTCCTTGCCCGCCTTTCACCCTCCTGCATGTTCAGACCCGATCACTCAAAATCTTTTTCACTCCATCTTTCCACCTCCAATTTGGTCTCCCGCTTCTCCTCGTTCCCTCCACCGCCGACACATATATCCTCTTGGTCATTCTTTCCTCACTCATTCTCTCCATCTGCCCAAACCATTTCAAAACACCCTCCTCTGCTCTCTCAACTACGCTCTTTTTATTTCCACACATCTCTCTTACCCTTACATTGCTTACTCGATCAAACCACCTCACACCACACATTGTCCTCAAACATCTCATTTCCAACACATCCACCCTCCTGCGCACAACTCTATCCATAGCCCACGCATCGCAACCATACAACATTGTTGGAACCACTATTCCTTCAAACATAACCATTTTTGCTTTCCGAGATAATGTTTTCGACTTCCACACATTCTTCAAGGCTCCTAGGATTTTCGCCCCCTCCCCCACCCTATGATTCACTTCCGCTTCCATGGTTCCATCCGGGGCCACATCCACTCCCAGATATCTAAAATACTTTACTTCCTCCAGTTTTTCTTCATTCAAACTTACCTCCCAATTGACTTGACCCTCAAACCTACTGTACCTAATAACCTTGCTCTTATTCACATTTACTCTTAACTTTCTTCTTTCACACACTTTACTAAACTCAGTCACCAGCTTCTGCAGTTTCTCACATGAATCAGCCACCAGCGCTGTATCATCAGCGAACAACAGCTGACTCATTTCCCAAGCTCTCTCATCCACAACAGACTTCATACTTGCCCCTCTTTCCAAAACTCTTGCATTCACCTCCCTAACAACCCCATCCATAAACAAATTAAACAACCATGGAGACATCACACACCCCTGCCGGAAACGTATATTCACTGAGAACCAATCACGTTCATCTCTTCCTACACGTACACATGCCTTACATCCTCGATAAAAACTTGTCACTGCTTCTACCAACTTGCCTCCCGCACCATATATTCTTAATACCTTCCACAGAGCATCTCTATCAACTCTATCATATGCCTTCTCCAGATCCATAAATGCTACATAAAATCCATTTGCTTTTCTAAGTATTTCTCACATACAATCTTCAAAGCAAACACCTGATCCACATATCCTCTACCACTTCTGAAACCACACTGCTCTTCCCCAATCTGATGCTCTGTACATGCCTTCACCCTCTCAATCAATACCCTCCATATAATTTACCAGGAATACTCAACAAACTTATACCTCTGTAATTTGAGCACTCACTCTTATCCCCTTTGCCTTTGTACAATGGCACTATGCACGCATTCCGCCAATCCTCAGGCACCTCACCATGAGCCATACATACATTAAATAACCTTACCAACCAGTCAACAATACAGTCACCCCCTTTTTTTAATAGATTCCAGTGCAATACCATCCAAACCTGCTGCCTTGCCGGCTTTCACCTTCCGCAAAGCTTTTACTACCTCTTCTCTGTTTACCAAATCATTTTCCCTAACCCTCTCACTTTGCACACCACCTCGACCAAAACACCCTATATCTGCCACTCTATCATCAAACACATTCAACAAACCTTCAAAATACTCACTCCATCTCCTCACACACACACACACACACACACACACACACACACACACACACACACATATATATATATATATATATATATATATATATATATATATATATATATATATATATATATTTTTTTTTTTTCATACTATTCGCCATTTCCTGCGATAGCGAGGTAGCGTTAAGAACAGAGGACTGGGCCTTTCAGGGAATATCCTCACCTGGCCCCCTTCTCTGTTCCTTCTTTTGGAAAAAAAAAAAAACGAGAAGGGAGGATTTCCAGCCCCCCACTCCATCTTTCCATATATATACATACATATATATATATATATATATATATATATATATATATATATATATATATATATATATATATATGAGAGAGTGTAAGAAATTAATCTCTTGATTCATATGAGTAAAACTGAAAGTTTATGGAGAGAGATGGTTGATTATTGGTGCATATGCACCTGGGCATGAGAAAAAAGATCATGAGATGCTAGTGTTTTGGGAGCAGCTGAGTAAGTCTGTTAGTAGTTTTGATGCACGAGACCGGGTTATATTGATGGGTGATTTGAATGCAATGGTGAGTATTGTGGCAATTGAGGGAATAATTGGTATTCATGGGGTGTTCAGTGTTGTAAATGGAAATGATGGAGAGCTTGTAGATTTAGGTGCTGAAAAAGGACTGGTGATTGGGAATACCTGTTTTAAAAAGAGAGATATACATAATTACACGTATGTAAGTAGGAGAGATTGCCAGAGAGCTTCATTGGATTACGTGTTAATTCATAGGCGTGCGAAAGAGACACTTTTGGATGTTACTGTGCTGAGAGGTGCAGCTGGAGGGATATCTGATCATTATCTTCTGTAAGCGAAGGTGAAGACTTGTACAGGTTTTCAGAAAAGAAGAATAAATGTTGGGGTGAAGAGAGTGGTGAGAGCAAGTGAGCTCGGGAAGGAGACTTGTGTGAGTAAGTACCAGGAGAGACTGAGTACAGAATAGAAAAAGGTGAGAACAAAGGAGGTAAGGGGAGTGGGGGAGGAATGGGTTGTATTTAGGGAAGCAGTGATGGCTTGCTCAAAAGATGCTTGTGGCAGGAGAAGCGTGTGAGGTGGACAGATTAGAAAGGGTAGTGATTGGTGGGATGAAAAAGTAATTTTATTAGTGAAAGATAAGAGAGAGGCATTTGAACGTTTTTTGCAGGGAAATAATGCAAATAAGTGGAAGATGTATAAAACAAAAGGCAGGACGTCAAGAGAAAGGTGCAAGAGGTGAAAAAGAGGGCAAATGAGAGTTTGGGTGAGAGAGTATCATTAAATTTTAGGGAGAATAAAAAGATGTTTTGGAAGGAGGTTAATAAAGTGCGTAAGACAAGGGAACAAATGCTAACTTCAGTAAAGGGAGCGAATTGGGGAGGTGCTAGCAAATAGTGCTGATGTGAGAGGGAGTTGGAGTAAGTATTTTAAAGGTTTGTTGAATGTGTTTGATGATAGAGTGGCAGATATAGGGTGTTTTGGTCGAGGTGGTGTGCAAAATGAGGGGGTTAGGGAAAATGATTTGGGAAACAAGGAAGAGGTAGTAAAATCTTTGCGGAAAATGAAAGCCGGCAAGGCAGCGAGTTTGGATGTTATTGCAGTGGAATTTATTAAAAAAGGGGGTGACTGTATTGTTGACTGGTTGGTAAGGTTATTTGATGTATGTATGATTCATGGTGAGGTGCCTGAGGATTGGCGGAATGCTTGCATAGCCCCATTGTACAAAGGGAAAGGGAATAAGAGTGGGTACTCAAATTTTAGAGGTATAAGTTTCTTGAGTATTCCTGGGAAATTATATGGGAGGCTATTGATCAGAGGGTGAAGGCATGTACAGAGCATCAGACTGGGGAAGAGCAGTGTGGTTTCAGAAGTTCTAGAGGATGTGTGGATCACGTGTTTGCTTTCAAGAATGTATGTGAGAAATACTTAGAAAAGCAAATGGATTTTATGTAGCATTTATGGATCTGGAGAAGTCATATGATAGAGTTGATAGAGATGCTCTGTGGAAGGTATCAAGAATATATGGTGTGGGAGGCAAGTTGTTACAAGTAGTGAAAAGTTTTTATCGAGGATGTAAGGCATGTGTACCTGTAGGAAGAGAGGAACGTGATTGGTTCTCAGTGGATGTAGGTTTGCGGCAGGGGTGTGTGATGTCTCCTTGGTTGTTTGATTTTTTTATGGATGGGGTTGTTAGGGAGGTGAATACAGGAGTTTTGGAAAGAGGGGCAGTCTGCAGTCTGTTGTGGAGGAGAGAGCTTAGGAAGTGAGTCAGTTGTTTTCGCTGATGATAGAGCGCTGGTGGCTGATTCATGTGAGAAACTGCAGAAGCTGGTGACTGAGTTTGGTAAAGTGTGTGAATTAAGAAAGTTGAGAGTAAATGTGAATAAGAACAAGGTTATTAGGTACAGTAGGGTTGAGGGTCAAGTCAACTGGGAGGTAAGTTTAAATGGAGAGAAACTGGAGGAGGTGAAGTGTTTTAGATATCTGGGAGTGGATTTAGCAGCGGATGGAATCATAGAAGCGGAAGTGAATCTTAGGGTGGGGGAGGGAACGAAAGTTCTGGGAACCTTGAAGAATGTGTGGAAGTCGAGAACATCATCTCGGAAAGCAAAAATGGGTATGATTGAAGGAATACTGATTCCAACAATGTTGTATGTTTGCGAGAGGTGGGCTATGGATAGAGTTGGGCGCAGGAGGTTGGATGAGCTGGAAATAAGATGTTTGAGGACATTATGTGGTGTGAGGTGGTTTGATCGAGTAAGTGATAATAGGTTAAGCGAGATGTGTGGTAATTTAAAGAGTGTGGTTGAGAGCAGAAGAGTGTGTTTTGAAATGGTTTGGTCACATGGAGAGAAGAGTGAGGAAAGATTGACCAAGAGGATATATGTGTCAGAGATGGATTGAACGAGGAGAAGTGGAAGACCAAATTGGAGGTGGGAAAATGGAGTGAAAATGATTTTGAGTGATCAGGGCCTGAACATGCAGGAGGGTGAAAGGCGTGCAAGGAATAGAGTGAATTGGAACGATGTGTTAAACCGGGGTCGAAATGCTGTCACTGGATTGAACCACTGCATGTGAAGCGTCTGGGGTAAACCTTGGAAAGTTCTGTGATTCCTGGATGTGGAAAGGGAGCTGTGGTTTTAGTGCATTATCACATGACAGCCAAAGACTGAGTGTGAACGAATGTGGCCTTCGTTGTCTTTTCCTAGCGCTACCTCGCACACATGAGGGGGGCGGGTGTTGTTATTTCAAGTGTGGCGAGGTGGCAATTGGAATGAATAAAGGCAGGCAGTATGAATCATGAACTTATGTATATATGTATATGTCTGTGTGTGTATATATATGAATACGTTGTGATGGATGTGTATGTATACACATGAGTATATGGGTGGGTTGGGCCATTCTTTCGTCTGTTTCCTTGCGCTACCTCGCTAGCGCCGGAGACAACGACAAGCAAAATAAATAATCATAAAAAAAAATATATTAGAAATGTGGTGAGAGAGTATCATTAAATTTTAGGCAGACTAAAAAGATGTTTTGGAAGAAGGTAAATAAAGTGCGCAAGACAAGGGAACAAATGGGAACTTCTGTGAAGAGAGCTAATGGGGAGACGATAACAAGTAGTGGTGATGTGAGAAAGATATGGAGTGATTATTTTGAAGGTTGTTGAATGTGGCAGATATAGGGTGTTTTGGTCGAGGTGGTGTGCAAAGTGAGAGGTTTAGGGAATATGATCTGGTAAACAGAGAAGAGGTAGTAAAAGCGCTGCGGAACATGAAGGCCGGCAAAGCAGTGGGTTTGGATGGTATTGCACCGGAATTTATTATAAAAGGGGGTGAATGTATTGTTGACTGGTTGGTAAGGTTATTTAATATATGTATTATTTATAGTGAGGTGCCTGAGTACTGGCGGAATGCTTGCATAATGTCATTGTACAAAGGCAAAGGGGATAAGAGTGAGTGCTCAAATTACAGAGGTATAAGTTTATTGAGTATTCCTGGGAAATTATATGTGAGGGTATTGACTGAGAGGGTGAAGTGATGTACAGAGCATCAGATTGGGGAAGAGCAGTGTGGTTTCAGAAGTGGTAGAGGATGTCTGGATCAGGTGTTTGCTTTGAAGAATGTATGTAAGAAATAATTAGGAAAGGAAATGGATTTGTATGTAGCATTTATGGATCTGGAGAAGGCATATGATAGAGTTGATAGAGATGCTCTGCGGTAGGTATCAAGAATATATGGTGTGGGTGGCAAGTAGTTAGCAGTGAAAAGTTTTTATCGAGGATGTAAGGCATGTGTACGTGTAGGAATAGAGGAAAGTGATTGGTTCTCAGTAAATGTAGGTTTGCGGCAGGGGTGTGTGATGTCTCCATGATTATTTAATTTGTTTATAGATGGGGTTGATAGGGAGGTGAATGCAAGAGTTTTGGAAAGAGGGACAAGTATGCAGTCGGTTCTGGATGAGCTAGCCTGGGAAGTGAGTCAGTTTTTGTTCGCTGATGATACAGCGCTGGTGGCCGATTCACGTGAGAAACTGCAGAAGCTGGTGTCTGAATTTTGGTAAAGTGTGTGAAAGAGGAAAGTTGAGAGTAAATGTTAATAAGAGCAAAGTTATTAGGTACAAAAGGTGTGAGGGTCAGGTCAATTGGGAGGTGAGTTTGAATGGAAAAAAACTGGAGGAAGTGAAGTGTTTTAAATATCTGGGAGTGGATTTGGCAGCGGATGGAACCAGGGAAGCGGAAGTGAATCATAGGGGGGGAGGGGGCAAAAATTCTGGGAGCCATGAAGAATCTGTGGATGTCGAGAACATTATTTCGGAAAGCAAAAATGGGTGTTTTTGAAGGAATTGTGGTTCCAACAATGTTGTATGCTTGCCACGAGTGGGTTATGGATAGAGTTGAGCGGACTAGGGTGGATGTGCTGGGAAATGAGATGTTGGAGGACAATATGTCGTGTGAGGTGGTTTGATCGAGTAAGTAATGAAAGGGTAAGTGAGATGTGTGTTAATAAAAAGAGTGTGGTTGAGAGAACAGAAGAGTGTGCTTTGAAACGGTTTGGTCACATGGAGAGAATGAGTGAGGAAAGATTGACCAAGAGGATATATGTGTCGGAGGTGGAGGGAAAGAGGAAACGTGGAAGACCAAATTGGAGGTGAAAAGATGGAGTGAAAAAGATTTTGATTGATCGGGGCCTGAACATGCAGGAAGGTGAAAGGCATGCAGGGAATAGAGTGAATTGGAACGATGTGGTATACCGGGGTGGACGTGCTCTCAATGGATTGAACCAGGGCATGTGAAGCGTCTGGGGTAAACCATGGAAACTTCTGTTGGGCCTGGATGTGGAAAGGGAGCTGTGGTTTCGGCGCATTATTACATGACAGCTAGAGACTGAGTGTGAACGAATTGGGCCTTTGTTGTCTTTTCCTAGCGCTACCTCGTACACAAGAGGGGGGCGGGGGTTGTTATTCCATGTTTGGCGAGGTGGCGATGGGAATGAAAAATGTAGACAGTATGAATTATGCACATGTATATATATGTATATGTCTTTGTGTGTGTATATACTTATACTTTGAGATGTATAAGTATGTATATTTGCGTGTGTGGACGTGTATGTATATACAAGTGTATGGGGGTGGGTTGGGCCATTTCTTTCGTCTGTTTCCTTGCGCTACCTCGCAAACGCGAGAGACAGCGACAAAGCAAAATAATAATAATAAATATATATATATATATATATATATATATATATATTGGAGGTGGAAAGATGGAGTGAAAAAGATTTTGTGTGATCGGGGCCTGAACATGCAGGAGGGTGAAAGGAGGGCAAGAAATAGAGTGAATTGGAGTCATGTGGTATACAGGGGTTGACGTGCTGTCAGTGGATTGAATCAAGGCATGTGAAGCGTCTGGGGTAAACCATGGAAAGCTGTGTAGGTATGTATATTTGCGTGTGTGGACGTGTGTATGTACATGTGTATGGGGGGGGGGGGGTTGGGCCATTTCTTTCGTCTGTTTCCTTGCGCTACCTCGCAAACGCGGGAGACAGCGACAAACTATAAAAAAAAAAAAAAAAAAAAAAAAAAAAAATATATATATATATATATATATATATATATATATATATATATATATATATATATATATATATATATATATATATATATATATATATATATGTATATATATTTTAAACTATTCGCCATTTCCCGCGTTAGCGAGGTAGCGCTAAGAACAGAGGACTGGGCCTTTTTTGGAGTGTCCTCACCTGTCCCCCTATCTTCCTTCTTTTGGAAAATTTAAAAAAAAAAACGAGAGGGGAGGATTTCCAGCCCCCCGCTCCCTCCCCTTTTAGTCGCCTTCTACGACACGCAGGGAATACGTGGGAAGTATTCTTAATCCCCTATCCCCAGGGATAATATATATATAATATATATAATATATATATATATATATATATATATATATATATATATAATATATATATATATATATATATATATGGAAATGGTGAAGAACTTGTAGATTTATGTTCTGAAAAAGGACTGGTGATTGGGAATACCTGGTTTAAAAAGCGAGTTATATATAAGTATACGTATGTAAGTAGGAGAGATGGCCAGAGAGCATTATTGGATATTAATTGATATACGCGCTAAAGAGAGACTTTTCGATGTTAATGTGTTGATAGGTACAACTGGACGGATGTCTGATCATTATCTTGTGGAGGGTAAGGTGAAGATTTGTAGGGGTTTTCAGAAAAGAAAAGACAATGTTGTGGTGAAGAGACTGGTGAGAGTAAGTGAGCTTGGGAGGGAGACTTGTGTGAGGAAGTACCAGGAGAGACTGAGTACAGAATCGATAAAGGTGAGAACAAAGGAGGTAAAGGGAGTGGGGGAGGAATGGTATATATTTAGGGAATCAGTGATGGCTTGTGTACAAGATGCTTGTGGCATGAGAAGCGTGGGAGGAGGGTTAATTAGAAAGGGTAGTGAGTGGTGGGATGAAGAAGTAAGATTTTTAGTGAAAGAGAAGAGAGAGGAATTTGGACGACTTATGTAGGGAAAAAATGCAAATGAGTAGGATGTATACAAGAAAGAGGCAGGGGGTCAACAGAAAGGTGCAAGAGGCGAAAAAGGGGGAAATGAGATTTGGGGTGAGAGAGTATCATTAGATTTTAGGGAGAATAAAAGGATGTTTTGGAAGGAGTTAAATAAAGTGCGTAAGACAATGGAGCAAATGGGAACTTCAGTGAAGGGGGCTAATGGGCAGGTGATAACAAGTAGTGGTGATGTGAGAAGGAGATGGATTAAGTATTTTAATGGTTTGTTGAATGTGTTTGATGATAAAGTGGCAGATATAGTGTCTTTTGGTCGAGGTGGTATGCAAAGTGAGAGGGTTAGGGAAAATGACTTGGTAAACAGAGAAGAGGTAGTACAATCTTTGCTGAAGATGAAAGCTGGCAAGGCAGCAGGTTTGGATGGTATTGCAGTGGAATTTATTAAAAAAGGTGGTGACTGTACTGTTGACTCATTCGTAAGGTTATTTAATGTAAGTATGATTCATGGTGAGGTGCCTGAGGATTGGCGGAATGCTTGCATAGTCCCATTGTACAAAGGCAAAGGGGATAAGAGTGAGTGCTCAAATTACAGAGGTATAAGTTATAAGTTGAGGCAAGGAAATTGCCCATCGCTGAACAACACTTCCACTGGACCTCTATCATCACCTCGTTAAGATCATCGTGTGTCAAGACATCATATAAAGCGCCTCTTCGCAAACGGAACTACCTTGGCCCACCAGTGATGCTACTACGTTTGTGAATCGGGAACCATTGAAACACAAACCTCGCCAGGTGGTAGAGTTTCCCGCAGTGTATCGAGACAGACTTCCCCAGAACTTTTTTTTAAAGGGGAAGTAAATGTTTATAGTTGTGTTACTGGAGTGATAGTTTTCATACATGGTGTTTTGACAAGAAAATAGTAAAATTGGAGAAAAATGTAGCTTAGACATTGAAGCTTATTGATACAGTGGTTAAATTGATGAGAACTGCTATTGACGTTTGTGTAAATAAATTATACTTTTCCTTTTCCCCATAGCCAGAGGTTGAACCATTATGTGACATTCATTTTTTCATTCATTTCAAGCTAGAACTTTCGGTTTTCTAAATTGTTTCTTACATTTTTCATATGTATATATATGTATGTGTGTGTGTGTGTATATGTGCGTATGTATGTGTATGTGTGTGTATGTGTATATGTATATATATATATGTATATTATCCCTGGGGATAGGGGTGAAAGAATACTTCCCACGTATTCCTCGCGTGTCGTAGAAAGCGACTAGAGGGGACGGGAGCGGGGGGCCAGAAATCCTCCCCTCCTTGTATTAACTTTCTAAAATGGGAAACAGAAGAAGGAGCCACGCGGGGAGTGCTCATCCTCCTCGAAGGCTCAGAGTGGGGTGCCTAAATGTGTGTGGATGTAACCAAGATGTGAAAAAAGGAGAGATAGGTAGTATGTTTGAGGAAAGGAACCTGGATGTTTTGGCTCTGAGTGAAACGAAGCTCAAGGGTAAAGGGGAAGAGTGGTTTGGGAATGTCTGGGGAGTAAAATCAGGAGTTAGTGAGAGGACAAGAGCAAGGGAAGGAGTAGCAATACTCCTGAAGCAGGAGTTGTGGGAGTATGTGATAGAATGTAAGAAAGTAAATTCTCGATTAATATGGGTAAAACTGAAAGTTGATGGAGAGAGGTGGGTGATTATTGGTGCATATGCACCTGGGCATGAGAAGAAAGAGCATGAGAGGCAAGTGTTTTGGGAGCAGCTGAATGAGTGTGTTAGTGGTTTTGATGCACGAGACCGGGTTATAGTGATGGGTGATTTGAATGCAAAGGTGAGTAATGTGGCAGTTGAGGGAATAATCGGTATACATGGGGTGTTCAGTGTTGTAAATGGAAATGGTGAAGAGCTTGTAGATTTATGTGCTGAAAAAGGACTGATGATTGGGAATACCTGGTTTAAAAAGCGAGATATACATAAGTATACTTATGTAAGTAGGAGAGATGGCCAGAGAGCGTTATTGGATTACGTGTTGATTGACAGGCGTGCGAAAGAGAGACTTTTGGATGTTAATGTGCTGAGAGGTGCAACTGGAGGGATGTCTGATCATTATCTTGTGGAGGCTAAGGTGAAGATTTGTATGGGTTTTCAGAAAAGAAGAGTGAATGTTGTGGTGAAGAGGGTGGTGAGAGTAAGTGAGCTTGGGAAGGAGACCTGTGTGAAGAAGTACCAGGAGAGACTGAGTACAGACTGGAAAAAGGTGAGAACAATGGAAGTAAGGGGAGTGGGGGAGGAATGGGATGTGTTTAGGGAATCAGTGATGGATTGCGCAAAAGATGCTTGTGGCATGAGAAGAGTGGGAGGTGGGTTGATTAGAAAGGGTAGTGAGTGGTGGGATGAAGAAGTAAGAGTATTAGTGAAAGAGAAGAGAGAGGCATTTGGACTATTTTTGCAGGGAAAAAATGCAATTGAGTGGGAGATGTATAAAAGAAAGAGACAGGAGGTCAAGAGAAAGGTGCAAGAGGTGAAAAAGAGGGCAAATGAGAGTTGGGGTGAGAGAGTATCATTAAATTTTAGGGAGAATAAAAAGATGTTCTGGAAGGAGGTAAATAAAGTGCGTAAGACAATGGAGCAAATGGGAACTTCAGTGAATGGCGCAAATGGGGAGGTGATAACAAGTAGTGGTCATGTGAGAAGGAGATGGAGTGAGTATTTTGAAGGTTTGTTGAATGTGTTTGATGATAGAGTGGCAGATATAGGGTGTTTTGGTCGAGTTAGTGTGCAAAGTGAGAGGGTTAGGGAAAATGATTTGGTAAACAGAGAAGAGGTAGTGAAAGCTTTGCGGAAGATGAAAGCCGGCATGGCAGCAGGTTTGGATGGTATTGCAGTGGAATTTATTAAAAAAGGGGGTGACTGTATTGTTGACTGGTTGGTAAGGTTATTTAATGTATGTATGACTCATGGTGAGGTGCCTGAGGATTGGCGGAATGCGTGCATAGTGCCATTGTACAAAGGCAAAGGGGATAAGAGTGAGTGCTCAAATTACAGAGGTATAAGTTTGTTGAGTATTCCTGGTAAATTATATGGGAGGGTATTGATTGAGAGGGTGAAGTCATGTACAGAGCATCAGATTGGGGAAGAGCAGTGTGGTTTCAGAAGTGGTAGAGGATGTGTGGATCAGGTGTTTGCTTTGAAGAATGTATGTGAGAAATACTTAGAAAAGCAAATAGATTTGTATGTAGCATTTATGGATCTGGAGAAGGCATATGATAGAGTTGATAGAGATGCTCTGTGGAAGGTATTAAGAATATATGATGTGGGAGGAAAGTTGTTAGAAGCAGTGAAAAGTTTTTATCGAGGATGTAAGGCATGTGTACGTGTAGGAAGAGAGGAAAGTGATTGGTTCTCAGTGAATGTAGGTTTGCGGCAGGGGTGTGTGATGTCTCCATGGTTGTTTAATTTGTTTATGGATGGGGTTGTTAGGGAGGTGAATGCAAGAGTTTTGGAAAGAGGGGCAAGGATGAAGTCTGTTGGGGATGAGAGAGCTTGGGAAGTGAGTCAGTTGTTGTTCGCTGATGATACAGCGCTGGTTGCTGATTCATGTGAGAAACTGCAGAAGCTGGTGACTGAGTTTGGTAAAGTGTGTGGAAGAAGAAAGTTAAGAGTAAATGTGAATAAGAGCAAGGTTATTAGGTACAGTAGGGTTGAGGGTCAAGTCAATTGGGAGGTGAGTTTGAATGGAGAAAAACTGGAGGAAGTGAAGTGTTTTAGATATCTGGGAGTGGATCTGGCAGCGGATGAAACCATGTAAGCGGAAGTTGATCATAGGGTGGGGGAGGGGGCGAAAATCCTTGGAGCGTTGAAGAATGTGTGGAAGTCGAGAACATTATCTCGGAAAGCATAAATGGGTATGTTTGAAGAAATAGTGGTTCCAACAATGTTGTATGGTTGCGAGGCGTGGGCTATGGATAGAGTTGTGCACAGGAGGATGGATGTGCTGGAAATGAGATGTTTGAGGACAATGTGTGGTGTGAGGTGGTTTGATCGAGTGAGTAACGTAAGGGTAAGAGAGACGTGTGGAAATAAAAAGAGCGTGGTTGAGAGAGCAGAAGAGGGTGTTTTGAAATGGTTTGGGCACATGGAGAGAATGAGTGAGGAAAGATTGACCAAGAGGATATATGTGTCGGAGGTGGAGGGAACGAGGAGAAGAGGGAGACCAAATTGGAGGTGGAAAGATTGAGTGAAAAAGATTTTGTGTGATCGGGGCCTGAACATGCAGGAGGGTGAAAGGAGGGCAAGGAATAGAGTGAATTGGAGCGATGTGGTATACCGGGGTTGACGTGCTGTCAGTGGATGGAATCAAGGCATGTGAAGCGTCTTGGGTAAACCATGGAAAGCTGTGTAGGTATGTATATTTGCGTGTGTGGACGTGTGTATATACATGTGTATGGGGGGGGGGGGTTGGGCCATTTCTTTCGTCTGTTTCCTTGCGCTACCTCGCAAACGCGGGAGACAGCGACAAAGTATAATAAAAAAAAAAGTTTTTTGAGTATTCCTGGTAAATCATATAGGAGGGTATTGATTGAGAGGGTGAAGGCATGTACAGAGCATCAGATTGGGGAAGAGCAGTGTTGTTTCAGAAGTGGTAGAGGATGTGTGGATCAGGTGTTTGCTTTGAAGAATGTATGTGAGAAATACTTAGAAAAGCAAATGGATTTATATGTAGCATTTATGGATCTGGAGAAGGCATATGATAGAGTTGATAGCGATGCTCTGTGGAAGGTATTAAGAATATATGGTGTGGGAGGCAAGTTGTTAGAATCAGTGAAAAGTTTTTATCGAGGATATAAGGCATGTGAACGTGTAGGAAGAGAGGAAAGCGTTTGGTTCTCAGTGAATGTAGGTCTGCGGCAGAGGTGTGTGATGTCTCCATGGCTGTTTAATTTGTATATGGATGGGATTGTTAGGGAGGAGAATGCAAGAGTTTTGGAAAGAGGGCAAGTACGCAGTCTGTTGTGGATGAGAGAGCTTGGGAAGTGAGTCAGTTGTTGTTCGCTGATGATACAGCGCTGGTGGCTGAGTCATTTGAGAGACTGCAGAAGCTGGTGACTGAGTTTGGTAAAGTATACGAAAGAAGAAAGTTAAGAGTAAATGTGAATAAGAGCAAGGTTATTAGGTACAGTATAGTTCGGGGTCAAGTCAACTGGGAGGTGAGTTTGAATGGAGAAAGACTGGAGGAGGTGAAGTGTTTTAAATATCTGGGAGTCGATCTGGCAGCGGATGGAACCATGGTAGCGGAAGTGAATCATAGGGTGGGGAAAGGGGCGAAAATTCTGTTACCTTGAAAATTGTTTGGAAGTCGTGAACATTATCTCGGAAAGCAAAATTGGGTATGTTTAAAGGAATAGTGGTTCCAACAATATTGTATTGTTGCGAAGCGTGGGCTATGGATAATGTTGTGGGCAGGAGGGTGGATTTGCTGGAAATCAGATGTTTGAGGACAATATGTTGTGTGAGGTGGTTTGATCGAGTAAGTAATGTAAGGGTAAGAGAGATGTTTGGAAATATAATGAGCGGGGTTGAGAGAGCACAAGAGGGTGTTTTGAAATTGTTTGGTCACATGGAGAGAATGAGTGAGGAAAGATTGACCAAGAGGATATATGTGTCAGAGGTGGAGGGAACGAGGAGAAGTGGGAGACCAAATTGGATTTGGAAAGATGGAGTGAAAAAGATTTTGACTGATCGGGGCCTGAACCTGCAGGAGGATGAAAGGTGTGCAATCTTGGTCAATCTTTCCTCACTCATCCTCTCCATGTGCCCAAAGCACTTCAAAACACCCTCTTCTGCTCTCTCAACCACGCTCTTTTTATTTCCACACATCTCTCTTACCCTTACGTTACTCACTCGATCAAACCACCTCACACCACACATTGTCCTCAAACATCTCATTTCCAGCACATCCATCCTCCTGCGCACAACTCTATCCATAGCCCACGCCTCGCAACCATACACATATATATATATATATATATATATATATATATATATATATATATATATATATATATATATATATATATATATATGTCTGTGTGTGTATATATATGTGTACATTGAGATGTATAGGTATGTATATTTGCGTGTGTGGACGTGTATGTATATACATGTGTATGTGTGTTGGTTGGGCCCTTCTTTCTTCCGTTTCCTTGCGCTAACTCGCTAACGCGGGAGACAGCGACAAAGCAAAATAAGAAAAATAATAATATGTATATATATATATATATATATATATATATATATATATATATATATATATATATATATATATATATATATATATATATATATATATATATATATATATATATATATATATATATATATATATATATATATATATATATATATATATATATATATATATATATATATATATATATATATATATATATATATATTTATATATATATATATATATATATATATATGTGTATATATATTATCCCTCCAGGAGTTCTTGCAGCTTCAAGGCTGCACTACTTTCACTGTCTTCTGGTGTGGGAAGTTTTTAAGTGAGGCTGTACTCTAAAGGGACATGTCATTTAAAGTGTAATTACCGGCAGGCAGACTGAGTCTAGTAACATACACACATACACACACAAACAGATACATATAAGGGATGGGGGAGAAAGAGTACTGCCCATGGTATCCCTGCATGTCGTAGAGGGCAGCTGGGGGGGGTGGGAGCGGGGGCTGGAGGTCCTCCTGTCCTGATTTACTTTTCCAAAGGAAGGAATAGAAAAAGGTGCCAAGTGAGGATTCTTCCATCTTAGGGTCAGTCATCTGTTCTTGATGATGCCGTGCTAACACAGGAAATGGCAAATATGTATGGGGAATATATATATATATATATATATATATATATATATATATATATATATGTGTATATATATTATCCCTGGGGATAGGGGAGAGGGAATGCTTCCCACGTGTTCCCTGCGTGTCGTGGAGGGCGACTAGGGGGGGAGGGAGCGGGGGGCTGGAAATCCTCCCCTCTCGTTTTTTTTTTTTTTTTTTTTTTTTTTTTAATTTTCCAAAAGAAGGAACAGAGAATTGGGCCAGGTGAGGGTATTCCCTCAAGGCCCAGTCCTCTGTTCTTAACGCTACCTCGCTAATGCGGGAAATGGCGAATAGTTTGAAAGAAAAGAAAGAAAAATATATATATATATATATATATATATATATATATATATATATATATATATATATATATATATATATATATATATATATATATATATATATATATATATATATATATATATATATATATATATATATACGAATTTGTACATGTATACATATACCTCCATGTAGTTCGTGTGGAACACGTATGAAGTATTCTTTTTCTCCTATCCCTAGGGAAGAAGATAGATATAAATATGCATACGCATATCATTTGGATTGATGGTCAAAGGCATTAGTGGATTTCGTGTTGATTTATAGGCTTGTGAAAGAGATACTTTTTGGTGATAATGTGATATAAGGTGCAGCTGCAGGGATGTCTGATCACTATATCATGGAAGCAAAGCTGTAGTATTGTAGAAGTTTTCAGAAAAGAAGAGAGAATTTCGTGGAGACGAGAGTAGTGAGATTAAGTGAGTTTGGAAAGGAGAGTTGTGTGAGGAAGTATCAGAAGAGATTGAGTGTAGAATGTCAAAAGGCGACAGTAAATGACATGAGGGGAGTGGGCTTGGAATGAGAATATAGAGAATATAGAATGAGAATATAAGATGGCTTGCGCAAAAATATGCATACGGCATGAAAAGGGTGGGAGGTGGACAGATTAGAAAGGGTAATGAGTTAAGGGATGATGAAGTAAGGAAGTTAGTGAAAGAGAAAAGAGAGGTGTTTGGACAATACTCACAGGAAAGTAGTGCAAGTGACTGGGAGATGTATAACAGAAAGAGGGAGTAAGTCGAAAGAAAGGTGCAAGAAGTGAAAAAGAGGTCAAATGAGGGTTGGGGTGAGAGAGTATCATTAAATTTTAGGGAAAATAAAAAGGTGTTTTGGAAGGAGGTATATTAATTGTGTAAGACATGAGAACAAATGGGAACATCGGTGAAGGGTGCAGATGGGTAGGTAATAACAAGTGGAGGTGAAGTGAGAGAGAGATGGAGTGAGTATTTTGAAGGTTTGTTGAATGTGTTTGATGATAGACTGGCAGATATAAGGTGTTTTGTTCGAGGTGGTGTGGGAGGTGAGAGGGTCAAAGAGAATGATTTGGTAAACAGAGAAGAGGAACTGAAAGCTTTGCAGAAGATGGAAGCCGGAAAGGCGGCGGGTTTGGAAGGTATTACAGTGGAATTTATTGAAAAAGGGGTGACTGTGTTGTTGACTGGTTGGTGAGGATATTCATTGCATGTACGGATCATGGTGAAGTGCCTAAGAATTAGGGGAATATATGCATAGTGCCATTGTACAGAGGCAAAGGTGAGTGTTAAAAAAACAGAGGTATAAGTTTGTTGAGTATTCCTGTGAAATTATATGGGAGGGTATTGATTGAGTCAAGGCATGTACAGAGCGTCAGATTGGGGAAGAGTAGTGTGGTTTCAGATATGGTAGAGGATGTGTGGATTAGGTGTTTGCTTTGAAGTATGTATGTGAGAAATACTTAGAAAAACAGATGGATTTGTATGTAGCATTCATGGATCTGGAGAAGCCATTTGATAGAGTTGATAGAGATGCTGTGTGGAAGGTATTAAGAGTGTATGGTGTGGGAGGTAAGTTGCTAGAAGCAGTGAAAAGCTTTTATCGAGGATGTAAGGCATGTGTACGAGTAGGAAGAGAGGAAAGTGATTGGTTGCCAGTGAATGTCGGTTTCCGGCAGAGGTGTGTGATGTCTCCACAGTTGTTTAATTTGTATATGGTAGGGATTATCAGGGAAGTGAATGGAAGAGTTTTGGAGAGAGGGGCAAGTATTCAGTCTGTTGTTGATGAGAGGGCTTGGAAAAAGTCAGTTGTTCTTCGCTGATGATACAGCAATAGTGGTTGATTCGGGTGAGAAACTGCAGACGTTGGTGACTGACTTTGGTAACGTGTGTAAAAGAAGAAAGTTAAGAATGAATGTAAATAAGTGCAAGGTTTTTAGGTTCACTAGGGTTGAGGGTCAAGTAAATTGGAGGTAAGCTTGAATGGAGAAAAACTGGAGGAAGTGAAGTGTCTTAGATATCTGGGAGTGGATTTGGCAGCGGACCGATCGAAGGAAGCGGAAGTGAGTCACAGGGTGGGGGAGGGGCGAAGGTTCTGGGAGCATTGAAGAATGTGTGAAAGGCGAGAACGTTATCTCGGAAAGGAAAAATGGGTATGTTTGAAGGAATAATGGTTCCAACAATGTTATATGGTTGCGAGGCACGGGAAGTAGATAGAGTTGTGCGGAGGAGGTTGGATGTGTTGAAAATGAGATGTTTGAGGACAATATGTAGTGTGAGGTGGTTTGATCTGATAAGTAACGAAAGGGTAAGAGAGATGGATGGTAATAAAAAGAGTGTGGTTGAGAGAGCAGAAGAGGGTGTATTGAAATGGTTTGATCACATAGAGAGAATGAGTGAGGAAAGATTGACAAAGAGGATATATCTGTCAGAGGTGAGGGAAAGAGGAGAAGTGGGAGACCAAATTGGAGGTGGAAGGATGAAGTGAAAAAGATTTTAGCGATCGGGGCCTGAACATACAGGAGGGTGAAAGGCGTGCAAAGAATAGAGTGAATTGGAACGATGTGGTATACCAGGGTCGACGTGCTGTCAATGGATTGAACTAGGGCATGTGAAGCGTCTGGGATAAACCATGAAATGTTTTATGGGCCTTGGATGTGGAAAGGGAGCTGTGGTTTTGGTGCATTACACATGACAGCTAGAGATTGCGTGTTAACGAAATTGGCCTTTGTTGTCTTTTCCTAGCGCTACCTCGCGTGCTCGCGGGAGGAGGGGTTACCGTTTCATGTGTAGCGGGGTAGCGGGGCGAATATATGAAAGCAGCATGTATGAATATGTACATGTGTATATATGTATATGTCTGTGTATGTATACGTATGTATACACTGAAATGTATTGGTATGTATATGTGTTTGTCTGGGCGTTATGTATATACATGTGTATTTGGGTGGGTCGGGCCATTTTTTCTTCTGTTTCCTTGCACTACCTCGCTAACGAGGGAGATAGCGACAAAGTTTAATAAATATAATGAATGCTATAGATATGTATTTGCACACGGAATTAGTGCAAATGACTGTGAGATGTATAAAAGAGAGCGCCAGGAGGTCAAGAGAAAGGTGCAAGAGGTGAAAAAGAGGCAAATGAGAGTTAGTGTGAGAGAATATCATTACATTTTAGGAAGAATAAATAGATGTTTTCGAAGGATGTAAAGAACGTGTGTAATGCAAGAGAACAAATGAAAACATTGGTGAAGCTGGGAAAATGGGGAGGTAATAACAAGTACTGATGAAGTGAGAAGGAGACTGAGTGGGTATTTTGAAGGTTTGTTGAATGTGTTTGATAGTAAAGTGGAAGATGTAGGGTGTTTTGGTTGAGGTGGTTTGTGAGGTGAAAGAGTCAGGTTAAATGGTTTGGTAAACAGAGAAGAGGTAGTGAAAGCTTTGCAGAAAATGAAATCCGGCAAGGCCCCGGTTTTGGATGGTATTGCAGTGGAATTTATTTAAAAAGGGAATGACTGTGTATGGAACATAGTGGAGTGCCTCATGATTGGCGGAATGCATGCACAGTGACAATCTACAAAGGCAAAGCGAGGAGAGAGGTGAGTGTTCAAATTACAGAGGCTTAAGTTTGTTGAGTATTCCGGGAAAGTATATGAGAGGTTATTGATTGAAAGGGCAAAGACATGTACGGAGCATCAGTGTGGTTTCACAAGTGGTAGAGGATGTGTGCATCAGGTGTTTTCTTTGAAGAATGTATGTGAGAATTACTTGGAAAAACAGATGGATCTGTATGTAGCTTTTATGGATTTGGAAAAGGCATATGATAGGGTTAATTGAGATGATTTGTGGAAGGTTTCAAGAGTACATGGTATGGAAGGTAAGTTGCATGAAGCAGTGAAAAGCTTTTACCAAGGGTGTAAGGCATGTGTACGAGTAGGAGGAGAGAAAAGTGATTGATTCCCAGTGAATGTCGGATTGCGGCAGGGGTGCGTGATGTCTTCATGGTTGTTTAATTTGTTTATGGATTTGGCGGTTAGGGAGGTGAATGCAAGAATTTTGAAGAAAGCGGCAAGTATGCAGTCTGTTGTGGATGAGCGGGCTTGGAAAGAGAGTCAGTTGTTATTCGCTGATGATAAAACAAAGGTGGTTGATTCGGGTGAGAAACTGCAGAAGTTGTTGACTGAGTTTAGTAAAGTGTGTAAAAGAAGAAAGATGAGACAAAATGTTAATAAGAGCAAGTTTATCAGGTTCAGTAGGGTTGGGGGAAAGTTAACTGCGAGGTAAGTCCAATGGAGAAAAACTGGAGGAAGTGAAGAGTTTTAGATACCTGGGCGTGGGCTTAGCAGCGGAGGGTACCATGGAAGCAGAAGTGAGTCACAGGGTGGGGGAGGGGGTGAAGGTTCTTGGAGCATTAAAGAATGTGTGGGAAGTGAGAACGTTATCTCGGAGAGCAAAGACGGGTATGTTTGAATTAATAGTGGTTCCAAGAATGTTATATAGTTGCAAGACATTGGTTGTGCAGAAAGGGTGAATACGTTGGAAATGAAATGTTTGAGGACAATATGTGGTGTGAGGTGGTTTGATCGAGTAAGTAATGAAAGAGAAAGAGAGATGTGTAGTAATAAGAAAGTGTCGTTGAGAGAGCAGAAGAAGGTGTGTTGAAACGGTTTTGACAAAGAGGATATATGTGTCAGAGGTGGAGGGAAAGAGGAGAAGTGGGAGATCAAATATGAGGTGGAAGGATGGATTGAAAAAGATCTTTAATGATCGGGGCCAAAACATGCAGGAGTGTGAAAGGCGTGCAAGGAATAGAGTGAATTGGAACGATATGGTATACCGAGGTCGACGTGCTGTCAGTGGATTGAACCAGGGCATGTGAAGTGTCTCGGGTAAACCATGGAAAGTTCTGTGGGGCCTGGATGTGGAAAGGGAGCTGTGGTTTCGGTGCATTATTACATGACTGCTAGAGACTGAGTGTGAACGAATGTGGCCTTTGTTGTCTTTTCCTAGCACTAACTCGCACATATGAGGGGGGGACGGGGTTGTTATTCCATGTGTGGCGGGGTGGCGATGGGAATAAATAAAGGCAGACATTATGAATTATATACATGTGTATATATGTGTATGTCTCTGTGTGTATATGTATATGTATATATATATATATATATATATATATATATATATGTATATATATATATATATATATATATATATATATATATATATATATATATATATATATATATATATATATATATATATATATATATATATATATATATATATATATATATGTGTGTGTGTGTGTGTACATTGATATGTATAGGTATGTATATTTGCGTGTGTGGACATGTATGTATATACATGTGTATATGGGTGGGTTGGGCCATTCTTTCGTCTGTTTCCTTGCGCTACCTCGCTAACACGGGAGACAGCGACAAAGCGAACCTAAATATTAATTTTTTTTTTTGCTTTGTCGCTGCTTTCCCGCGTTTGCGAGGTAGCGCAAGGAAACAGACGAAAGAAATGGCCCAACCCACCCAATACACATGTATATACATACGTCCACACACGCAAATATACATACCTACACAGCTTTCCATGGTTTACACCAGACGCTTCACATGCCCTGATTCAATCCACTGACAGCACGTCAACCCCGGTATACCACATCGATCCAATTCACTCTATTCCTTGCCCTCCTTTCACCCTCCTGCATGTTCAGGCCCCGATCACACAAAATCTTTTTCACTCCATCTTTCCACCTCCAATTTGGTCTCCCACTTCTCCTCGTTCCCTCCAACTCCGACACATATATCCTCTTGGTCAATCTTTCCTCACTCATTCTTTCCATGTGCCCAAATCATTTCAAAACACCCTCTTCTGCTCTCTCAACCACGCTCTTTTTATTTCCACACATCTCTCTTACCCTTACGTTACTTACTCGATCAAACCACTTCACAACACACATTGTCCTCAAACATCTCATTTCCAGCACATCCATCCTCCTGTGCACAACTCTATCCATAGCCCACGCCTCGCAACCATACAACATTGTTGGAACCACTATTCCTTCAAACATACCCATTTTTGCTTTCCGAGATGATGTTCTCGACTTCCACACATTCTTCAACGCTCCCAGGATTTTCGCCCCCTCCCCCACCCTATGATCCACTTCCGCTTCCATGGTTCCATCCGCTGCCAGATCCACTCCCAGATATCTAAAACACTTTACTTCCTCCAGTTTCTCTCCATTCAGACTTACCTCCCAATTGACTTGACCCTCAACTTACTGTACATAATAATCTTGCTCTTATTCACATTTACTCTTAACTTTCTTCTTTCACACACTTTACCAAACTCAGTCACCAGCTTCTGCAGTTTCACACATGAATCAGCCACCAGCGCTGTATCATCAGCGAACAACAGCTGACTCACTTCCCAAGCTCTCTCATCCACAACAGACTTCATACTTGCCCCTCTTTCCAAAACTCTTGCAACCACCTCCCTAACAACCCCATCCATAAACAAATTAAACAACCATGGAGACATCACACACCCCTGCCGCAGACCTACATTCACTGAGAACCAATCACTCTCCTCTCTTCCTACACGTACACATGCCTTACATCCTCGATAAAAACTTTTCACTGCTTCTAACAACTTGCCTCCCACACCATATATTCTTAAAACCTTCCACAGAGCATCTCTATCAACTCTATCATATGCCTTCTCCAGATCCATAAATGCTACATACAAATCCATTTGCTTTTCTAAGTATTTCTCACATACATTCTTCAAAGCAAACACCTGATCCACACATCCTCTACCACTTCTGAAACCACACTACTCTTCCCCAGTCTGATGCTCTGTACATGCCTTCACCCTCTCAATCAATACCCTCCCATATAATTTACCAGGAATACTCAACAAACTTATACCTCTGTAATTTGAGCACTCACTCTTATCCCCTTTGCCTTTGTACAATGGCACTATGCACGCATAAATATTGATAGATAAATAAATACATATATATATATATATATATATATATATATATATATATATATATATATATATATATATATATATATATATATATATATCTTTCTTTTTTCTTTCATACCATTCGCCATTTCCCGCGTTAGCGAGGTAGCGTTAAGAACAGAGGACTGGGCCTTTGAGGGAATATCCTCATCTGGCCCCCTTCTCTGTTCCTTCTATGGGAAAAAAAAAAAACAAGAGGGGAGGATTTCCAGCTCCCCGCTCCCTTCCCTTTTAGTCACCTTCTACGACACGCAGGGAATACGTGGGAAGTATTCTTTCTCCCCTATCCCCAGGGATAATATATATATATATATATATATATATATATATATATATATATATATATATATATATATATATATATATATATGAATCATAAAAACCTCCAACGGAGATAATCGAACCCGGGACCCCTGTGCAAGAGTCGGAAGCTCTACTGCCTGCTGCACAGGGGTCCCATTTTAGATCCTAGCTATATGTTTATATGTTTATTATACTTTGTCGCTGTCTCCCGCGTTAGCAAGGTAGCGCAGGTAAGCAGACGAAAGAATGGCCCAACCCACCCACATACACATGTATATACATACACGTCCACACACACAAATATACATACCTATACATCTTAACGTATACATCTATATACACAAACAAAAATATACGTATATACACATGTACATAATTGATACTGTCTGCCTTTATTCATTCCCATCGCCACCCCGCACACATGAAATAACAAACCTCTCCCCCCTCATCTGCGTGAGGTAGCATTAGGAAAAGACAACAAAGGCCACATTAGTTCACACTCAGTCTCTATCTGTCATGTAATAATGCACCGAAACCACAGCTCCCTTTCCACTTCCAGGACCCAAAGAACTTTCCATGGTTTATCCCAGACGCTTCACATGCCCTGGTTCAATCCATCGACAGCACGTCGACCCCGGTATACCACATCATTCCAATTCACTTTATTCCTTGTACGCCTTTCACCCTCCTGCATGTTCAGGCCCCGATCACTCAAAATCTTTTTCACTCCATCTTTCCACCTGCAATTTGGTCTCCATTTCTCCTCGTTCCTTCCCCCTCTGACACATATATCCTCTTGGTCAATCTCTCCTCACTCATTCTCTCCATGTGACCAAACCATTTCAAAATACCCTCTTCTGCTCTCTCAACCACACTCATTTTATTACCAAACATCTCTCTTACCCTATTATTACTTACTCGGTCAAACCATCCTACACCACATATTGTCCTCAAACATCTCAATTCCATGACATCCACCCTCCTGCGCACAACTCTATCGCTAGCCCACGCCTCGCAACCATACAACATTGTTGGAACCACTATTCTTTCAAAAACACCCATTTTTGCTTTCCGAGATAATGTTCTCGACTTCCACACATTCTTCAATGTTCCCAGAATTTTCGCCCCCTCCCCCACCCTATGATTCACTTCCGCTTCGATGGTTCCATCCGCTGCGAAATCCACTCCCAGATATCTAAAACACCTAACATCCTCCAATTTTTCTCCATCCAAACTTTCCTCCCAATTGACTAATCCCTCAACCCTACTGTACCTAATAACCTTGCTCACATTCACATTTACTCTCAGCTTTCTTCTTTGACACACTTTACCAAATTTAGTCATCAGCTTCTGCACTTTCTCTCATGAATCAACCACCAGCGCTGTATCATCAGCGAATAACAACTGACTCACCTCGCAAGCTCTCTCATCCACAACTGACTGCATACTTGCCCCTCTTTCCAAAACTCTTGCATTCACCTCCCGAACAACACCATCCATAAACAAATTAAACAACCATGGAGACATCACACACCCCTGCCGGAAACCTACATTCACTTAGAACCAATCACTTTCCTCTCTTCCTTCACGTACACATGCCTTACATCCTCGATAAAAACTTTTCACGGGTTCTAACAACTTGCCTCCCACAACATATATTCTTAATAATTTCCACAGAGCATCCCTATCAACTCTACCATATGCCTTCTCCAGATCCATAAATGCTACATACAAATCCATTTGCTTTTCTAAGTATTTCTCACTTACATTCTTCACAGCAAACTCCTGATCTACACATCCTCTACCACTTCTGAAACCACACTGCTCTTCCCCAGTCTGATGCTCTGTACATGCCTTCACCTTCTCAATCAACTCCCTCCCATATGATTTCACAGGAATACTCAACAAACTTATACCTCTGTAATTTGAGCACTCACCTTTATCCCCTTTGCCTATGTTCAATGGCACTATGCAAGAATTCCGCCAATCCTCAGGCACCTCACCATGAGTCATACATACATTGAATAATCTTACCAACCAGTCAACAATACAGTCACCCCTTTTTTTAATAAATTCCACTGCAATACCATCCAAACGCGCTGCCTTGCTGGCTTTCATCTTCCGCCAAGCTTTTACTACCTCTTCTCAGTTTACCAAATCATTTTCCCTAACCCTCTCACTCTGCACACCACTTCGGCCAAAACACCTTATATCCGCCACTCTATCATCAAACACATTTAACAGACCTTCAAAATACCCACTCCATCTCCTTCTAACATCACCACTACTTGTTATCACCTCCCCATTAGCCCCCTTCACTGAAGTTCCCATTTGTTCCCTTGTCTTACGCACTTTATTTACCTCCTTCCAAAACATCTTTTTATTTTCCCTAAAATTTAATGATACTCTCTCACCCCAACTCTCATTTGCCCTCTTTTTCAGCTCTTGCACCTGCCTCTCGACCTCCTGCCTCTTTCTTTTATACATCTCCCATTCATTTGCATTATATCCCTGCAAAAATCGTCCAAATGCCTCTCTCTTCTCTTTCATTGATAATCTTATTTCTTCATCCCACCACTCACTGCCCGTGTAATCTACCTACCTCCCACGCTTCTCATGCCACAAGCATCTTTTGCGCAAGCCACGACTTCTTCCCTAAATACATCCCATTCCTACCCCATTCCCCTTACGTCCTTTGTTCTCACCTTTTTCCTTTCTGTACTCAGTCTCTTCTGGTGCTTCCTCTGACAATTCTACTTCCCAAGCTGACTTACTCTTACCACTCTTTTCACCTCAACATTCTCTCTTCTTTCCTGAAAACCTCTATAAATCTTCACCTTCGCCTCTAGAAGATAATGATCAGATAGTCCTCCAGTTGCACCGCCACACATGATATGGCACCCTTTCCTTATACCCACGCGTGCGAGGTAGCGCTAGGTAAAGACAACAAAGGCCACATTCATTCACAATCAGTCTCTAGCTGTCATGTGTAATGCACCGAAACCACAGCTCCCTTTTCAACATCTAGGCCCTTCAAAATTGTCCATGCTTTACACCCAGACGCTTCACATGCCCTGGTTCTATCCACTGACAGTACGTTGACCCCAGTATACCGAATCGTTCCAATTCATTCTATTCCTTGCAAGACTTTCACCCTCCTGTAAGTTCAGGCCCCGATCGCTCAAACTCATTTTCATTCCATCCTTCCACCTCCAATCTGGTCTCCCACTTCTCGCTTCCTCCACCTCTGACATATATATTCTCTTTCTAAATCTTTCCTCACTCATTCTCTCCATGTGACCAAACCATTTCAATACACCCTATTCTGCTCTCTCAACCACATCCTTTTTATTACCACACATCTCTCTTACCCTTTCATTACTTACTAGGTTAAATCACCTCACACCACATTGTCCTCAAACATCTCATTTCCAGCACATCCACCCTCCTCCGCACAACCCTATCTATAGCCAACGCCTCTCAACCATTTAGCATTGTTAGAACCACTATTCATTCAAACATACCCATTTTTGCTTTGCAATATAACGTTCTCACCTTCCACACTTTCTTCAAGGCTCCCAGGACCTTCGCACCCTCCCCCACCGTGACTCACCTAAGCATCTAATGTTCCATTCGCTTCTAAATCCATTCCCAGATGTCTAAAACACTTCACTTCCTCCAGTTTCTCTCCATTCAATTTTACCTCCCAACTGACTTGTCCCTCAACCCTACTAAACATATTAACCTTGTTCTTATTCACATTTACTCTCAGCTTTCTTCTTTCACACACTTTACCAAATTCATTTACCAACTTCTGCAGTTGTACACCCGAATCAGCCACCAGCGCTCTATCATCAGCGAACAACAACTAACTCACTTCTCAAGCCCTATCATCCACAATAAAATGCATACTTGCCGCTCTCTCCAAAACTCTTGCATTCACCTCCCTAACAACCCCAGCCATAAACAAATTAAACAACCATGGAGACATCACACATCCCTGCCGCAAACCGACATTCACTGAGAACAAATCACTTTCCTCTCTTACCACTCGTACACATGCCTTATATCCTCGATAAAAAAACTTTTCACGGCTTCTAATAATTTACCTTACACACCATATACTCTAATACCTTCCACAGAGCATCTCTATCAACTCTATCATATGCCTCATGCAGGTCCATAAATGCTACATACAAATCCATTTGCTTTACTCTGTGCTTCTCAAATACATTCTTCAGAGCAAACACCTGAGGCAATTATCCTCGACCACTTCTAAAACCACACTGCTCTTCCCCAATCTGATGCTATGTTAATGCCTTGACCTCTTCAATCAGTACCCTCCCATATTTGCAATGAAAAGTAAGGTTTTTATTGAAAGCAAAGAGAAAGGCGTTTGAACGATTTTTGCAGGGAAGTAGTGCGAATGACATGAAGATGTATAAATGAAAGAGGCTGGAGGTGAAGAGAAAGGTGCAAGAGTTGAAAAAGAGGGCAAATGAGAGTTGGGGGTTAGAAAGTATCCACTCCCAGATATCTAAAACACTTTACTTCCTCCAGTTTTTCTCCATTCAAACTTACCTCCCAATTGACTTGACCCTCAACCATACTGTACCTAATTACCTTGCTCTTATTCACATTTACTCTTAACTTTCTTCTTTCACACACTTTATCAAACTCAGTCACCAGCTTCTGCAGTTTCTCACATGAATCAGCCACTAGCGCTGTATCATCAGCGAACAACAACTGACTCACTTCCCAAGCTCTCTCATCCCCAACAGACTTCATACTTGCCTCTCTTTCCAATACTCTTGCATTCACCTCCCTAACAACCCCATCCATAAACAAATTAAACATCCATGGAGACATAACACACCCCTGCCGCAAACCTACATCCACTGAGAACCAATCACTTTCCTCTCTTCCTACACGTACACATGCCTTACATCCTCGATAAAAACTTTTCACTGCTTCTAACAACTTGCCTCCCACACCATATATTCTTAATACCTTCCACAGAGCATCTCTATCAACTCTATCATATGCCTTCTCCAGATCCATAAATGTTACATACAAATCCATTTGCTTTTCTAAGTATTTCTCACATACATTCTTCAAAGCAAACACCTGATCCACACATCCTCTACCACTTCTGAAACCACACTGCTCTTCCCCAATCTGATGCTCTGTACATGCCTTCACCCTCTCAATCAATACCCTCCCATATAATTTACCAGGAATACTCAACAAACTTATACCTCTGTAATTTGAGCACTCACTCTTATCCCCTTTGCCTTTGTACAATGGCACTATGCACGCATTCCGCCAATCCTCAGGCACCTCACCATGAGTCATACATACATTAAATAACCTTACCAACCAGTCAATAATACAGTCACCCCTTTTTTAACAAATTCCACTGCAATACCATCCAAACCTGCTGCCTTGCCGGCTTTCATCTTCCGCAAAGCTTTTACTACCTCTTCTCTGTTTACCAAATCATTTTCCCTAACCCTCTCACTTTGCACACCACCTCGACCAAAACACACTACATCTGCCACTCTATCATCAAACACATTCAACAAACCTTCAAAATACTCACTCCGTCTCCTTCTCGCATCACCACTACTTGTTATCACCTCCCCATTTGCGCCCTTCACTGAAGTTCCCATTTACTCCCTTGTCTTACGCACTTTATTTACCTCCTTCCAGAACATCTTTTTATTCTCCCTAAAATTGAATGACTCTCTCTCACCCCAACTCTCATTTGCCCTCTTTTTCACCTCTTGGACCTTTCTATTGACCTCCAGTCTCTTTCTGTTATACATCTCCCACTCAATTGCATTTTTTCCCTGCAAAAATCGTCCAAATGCCTCTCTCTTCTCTTTCACTAATAATCTTACTTCTTCATCCCACCACTCACTACCCTTTCTAATCAACCCACCTCCCACTCTTCTCATGCAACAAGCATCTTTTGCGCAATCCATCACTGATTCCCTAAATACATCCCATTCCTCCCCCACTCCCCTTACTTCCATTGTTCTCACCTTTTTCCATTCTGTACTCAGTCTCTTCTGGTACTTCCTCACACAAGTCTCCTTCCCAAGCTCACTTACTCTCACCACCCTCTTCACCCCAACATTCACGCTTCTTTTCTGAAAACCCATACAAATATGTATATATATATATATATATATATATATATATATATATATAATATATATATATATATATATATTTTTTTTTTTTTTTTTTTTTTTAAACTATTCGCCATTTCCCGCGTTAGCAAGGTAGCGTTAAGAACAGAGAACTGGGCCATTGAGGGAATATCCTCACCTGGCCCCCTTCTCTGTACCTTCTTTTGGAAAATTAAAAAAAAAATTGAGAGGGGAGGATTTCCAGCCCCCCGCTCCCTTCCCTTTTAGTCGCCTTCTACGACACGCAGGGAATACGTGGGAAGTATTCTTTCTCCCCTATCATATATATATATATATATATATATATATATATATATATATATATATATATATATCTTTCTTTTCTTTCGTACTATTCGCCATTTCCCGCATTAGCGAGGTAGCGTTATCAACAGAGGACTGGGCCTTAGAGGGAATATCCTCACCTGGCCCCCTTCTCTGTTCCTTCTTTTGGAAAAAAAAAAAAAAAAAAAAAAATATATATATATATATATATATATATATATATATATATATATATATATATATATATATATATATATATAATGGAAAGGATCACAATTTTGCGCGTGATCAAGATAATCCTATGGGTCCACAAGGTAAATGAAACACGATAAATTCCATGCGCACTTTGTGTAATAATCACATCATCAGGGAGACACAAGAAAGAAATATAATAATCAGTTGATATATATCGGAGACGAAGCTAGGGCGCAATTTCGTAAACATACGATTGGCCAACCATTTGGTAAACATGCGATTGTCTTGGACAATATAACAGTCAGTTGATATACATCGGAGACGAAGCTAGGACGCCATTTGGTAAACATACGATTGTCCAACCAGTTGCTAAACACGCGATTATCTTGGACATTCGAATGTTTACGAAATGCCTTCCTACCTTCGTCTCTTCGGTGTATATCAACTGACTTATATTTTTCTCTTTTGTCCCCCCTGATGATGTGATTATCACACAAAGTGCACATAGGAACTTATCGTGTTTCATTTTCCCTGCGAACTCATAGGAATATATATATATATATATATATATATATATATATATATATATATATATATATATATATATATATATATATATATATATATATATATATATATATATATATATATATATATATATATATATATATATATATATATATATATATATATATATATATATATTTATATATATATATATATATATATATTTATATATATATATATATATATATATATATATATATATATATATATATATATATATATATATATATATATATATATATATATATATATATATATATTAAAATTTATATATATATATATATATATATATATATATATATATATATATATATATATATATATATATATATATATATATATATATATATATATATATATATATATATATATATATATATATATAGGGTGTTTTGGTCGAGGTGGTGTGCACAGTGAGAGGGTTAGGGAAACTGATTTGGTGAACGGAGAAGAGGTAGTAAAAGCTTTGCGGAAGATGAAAGCCGGCAAGGCAGCAGGTTTGGATGATATTGCAGTGGAATTTATTAAAAAAGGGGGTGACTGTATATATATATATATATATATATATATATATATATATATATATATATATATATATATATATATATATATATATATATATATTTCTTTTTTTTTTTTTTTTTGCTTTGTCGCTGTCTCCCGCGTTTGCGAGGTAGCGCAAGGAACCAGACGAAAGAAATGGCCCAACCCACACCCATACACATGTATATACATACACGTCCACACACACAAATATACATACCTACACAGCTTTCCATGGTTTACCCCAGACGCTTCACATGCCCTGATTCAATCCACTGACAGCACGTCAACCACGGTGTACCACATCGATCCAATTCACTCTATTCCTTGCCCGCCTTTCACCCTCCTGCATGTTCAGGCCCCGATCACTCAAAATCTTTTTCACTTCATCTTTCCATCTCCAATTTGGTCTCCCACTTCTTGTTCCCTCCACCTCCGACAC
>NC_092224.1:48816188-49001188 GCF_036320965.1 Panulirus ornatus
TTTTATATTTTATATATATATATATATATATATATATATATATATATATACAATGACAGTTCAAATCCATTGCCAGCACGTCGACCCCGGTATACCACTCCGTTCCAATTCACTCTCTTCCTTGCACGCATTACACCCCTCACTGCATGTTTCAGGCCCCCATCACTTCAAAATCATTTTTTCACTCTACCTTTCCACCTCCAATTCGGTCTCCCACTTCTCGTTCCCTTCACTTCTGACACAAATATCCTCTTGGTCAATCTTTCCCCACTCATTCTCTCTATGTGATCAAACCATTTCAAAACACCCTCTTCTGCTGTCTCAAACACACTCTTTTTATTTACACACATATCTCTTACCCTATTATTACTTACTTGATCAAACCAAAATCACACCACATATTGTCCTCAAACATCTCGTTTCCTGCACATCCACCCTCCTCCGACCAACTGTATCCATAGCCCACTCCTCGTAAGCATATAATATTGTTGGAACCACTATTCCTTCAATAATACCCATTTTTCCTTTCCCAGATAACATTCTTGACTTCCACACATTTTTCAACGCTCCCAGAAGTTTTGCCCCTTCCCCCACCCTATGATTCACTTCCGCTTCCATGGTTCCATCCACTGCCAAATCGACTCCCAGATATCTAAAACACTTCACTTCCTACAGTTTTTTTCCATTCAAACTTACCTCCCAATTCACTTGTCCATCAACCCTACTGTACCTAATAACCTTGCTCTTTTTAACATTTACTCTCACACGAATTTAACAGTTACTCTCACACGAATCAGTCGCTAGCGCTGTATCATCAGTGAACAACAATTGACTCACTTCCCAAGGTCTCTCATCCACAACAGACTCCATACTTGCCCCTCTTTCCAAAACTCTTGCATTCACCTCCCTAACAACCTTATCCATAAACAATGTAAACAACCATGGAGACATCACACACCCCCGACGCTAACCTACATTCACGGAGAACCAATCACTTTCCTCTCTTCCTACACGTACACATGCTTTACATCCTCAATAAAAACTTTTCACTGCTTCTAACAACATGCCTCAAACGCCGTATATTCTTAATATCTTCCACAAAGCATATCTATCAACTCTATCATATGCTTTCTCCAGATCTAAGTATTTCTCACATACATTCTTCAAAGCAAACACCTGATCCACACAACCTCCACCACTTCTGAAACCACACAGCTATTCCCCAATCTCACACTCTGTACATGCCTTCACCTTCTCAATCAATACCCTCTCATATAATTTACCAGGAATACTAAACAAACTTATAAAGCTGTAATTTGAGCACTCACTCTTATCCCCTTTGCCTTTGCTACAATGGCACTATGCACGCATTCCGACAATCCTCAGGCACCTCACCATGAGTCATACATACATTAAATAACCTTACCAAGCAGTCAACAACACAGTCACCCCCTTTTTTAATAAATTCCACTGCAATACCATCCAAACCCACCGCCTTGCCGGCTTTCATCTTCCGCAAAGCTTTTGATACCTCTTCTTTGTTTACAAAACAATTTTCCCTAACCCTCTCACTTTGCACACTACCTCGACCAGAACACCCTATATCTGCCACTCTATCATCAAACACATTCAAGAAACCTTCAAAATACTCATTCCATCTCCTTCTCACATCACAACTACTTGTTATCACCTCACCACTTGCCCCCTTCACTGAAGTTCCCATTTGTTCCCTTGTCTTACGCACTTTATTTAACTCCTTCCAAAATATCTTTCTATTCTCCCTAAAATTTGATGATACTCACTCACCACAACTTTCATTTGCCCTCTTTTTCATCTCTTGCACCTTTTTCTTGACCTCCTGTCTCTTTCTTTTATACAATTCCCACTCATTTGCATTATTTCATTGCAAAAATCGTCCAAATCCCTCTCTCTTCTCTTTCACTAATAATCTTACTTCTTCATCCCACCACTCCCTACCCTTTCTAATCAACCCACCTCCCACGCTTCTCATGCCACAAGCATTTTTTGCGCAAGCAATCACTGCTTCCCTAAATACAGCCCATTCCTCCCCACTCCCCTTACCTCCTTTGTTCTCACCTTTTGCCATTCTGTACTCAGTCTCTCCTGGTACTTCCTCACACAAGTCTCCTTCCCAAACTCACTGACTCTCACCACTCTCTTCACCCCAACATTCTCTCTTCTTTTCTGAAAATCCCCACAAATCTTCACCTTCGCCTCCACAAGATAACGATCAGACATCCCTCCAGTTGCACCTCTCAGCACATTAACATTCAAAAGTCTCTCTTTCGTGCGTCTATCAATTAACACGTAATCCAATAACGCTCTCTGACCATCTCTCCTACTTACATACGTATACTCATGTATATATTGCTTTTTAAACCAGGTATTTCCAATCACCAGTCCTTTTTCAGCACATAAATCTACAAGCTCTTCACCATATATATATATATATATATATATATATATATATATATATATATATATATATATCCCTGGGGATAGGGGAGAAAGAATACTTCCCACGTATTCCCTGCGTGTCGTAGAAGGCGACTAAAAGGGGAGGGAGCGGGGGGCTGGAAATCCTCTCCACTTGTTTTTTTTTTTTTTTTATTTCCAAAAGAAGGAACAGAGAAGGGGGCCAGGTGAGGATATTCCCTCAAAGGCCCAGTTCTCTGTTCTTAACGCTACCTCGCTAACGCGGGAAATGGCGAATAGTTTGAAAGAAAGAAAGATATATATATATATATATATATATATATATATATATATATATATATATATATATATATATATATATATATATATATATATATATATATATATATATATAGTGGTAAATTGTATGGGAGGGTATTGATTGAGAGGGTGAAGGCATGTATGGAGCATCAGATTGGGGAAGAGCAGTGTGGTTTCAGAAGTGGTAGAGGATGTGTGGATCAGGTGTTTGCTTTGAAGAATGTATGTGAGAAATACTTAGAAAAGCAAATGGATTTGTATGTAGCATTTATGGATCTGAAGAAGGCATATGATAGAGTTTATAGAGATGCTCTGTGGAAGGTACTAAGAATGTATGGTGTGGGAGGCAAGTTGTTAGAAGCAGTGAAGAGTTTTTATCGAGGATGTAAGGCATGTGTACGTGTAGGAAGAGAGGAAAGTGATTGGTTCTCACTGAATGTAGGTTTGCGGCAGGGGTGTGTGATGTCTCCATGGTTGTTTAATTTGTTTATGGATGGGGTTGTTAGGGAGCTGAATGAAAGAGTTTTGGAAAGAGGGGCAAGTATGCAGTCTGTTGGGGATGAGAGAGCTTGGGAAGTGAGTCAGTTGTTGTTCGCTGATGATACAGCGCTGATAGCTGATTCATGTGAGAAACTGCAGAAGCTGGTGACTGAGTTTGGTAAAGTGTGTGAAAGAAGAAAGTTAAGAGTAAATGTGAATAAGAGCAAGGTTATTAGGTACAGTAGGGTTGAGGGTCAAGTCAATTGGGAGGTAAGTTTGAATGGAGAAAAACTGGAGGAAGTAAAGTGTTTTAGATATCTGGGAGTGAATCTGGCAGTGGATAAAACCATGGAAGCGGAAGTGAATCATAGGGTGGTGGAAGAGGCGAAAATCCTGGGAGCCTTGAAGAATGTGTGGAAGTCGAGAACATTATCCCAGAAAGCAAAAATTGGTATGTTTGAAGGAATAGTGGTTCCAACAATGTTGTATGGTTGCGAGGCGTGGGCTTTAGGTAGAGTATTGCGCAGGAGGATGAATGTGCTGGAAATGAGATGTTTGAGGACAATATGTGGTGTGAGGTGGTTTGATCGAGTAAGTAATGTAAGGGTAAGAGAGATGTTTGGAAATAAGAAGAGCGTGGTTGAGAGAGCAGAAGAGCGTGTTTTGAAGTGGTTTGGGCACATGGAGAGAATGAGTGAGGAAAGATTGACCAAGAGGATATATATGTCGGAGGTGGAGGGAACGAGGAGAGGTGGGAGACCAAATTGGAGGTGGAAAGATGGAGTGAAAAGGATTTTGAGTGATCGCTGCCTGAACATGCAGGAGGGTGAAAGGCGTGCAAGGAATAGAGTGAATTGGATGGATGAGGTGTACCGGGTCGACTTGCTGTCAATGGATTGAATCAAGGCATGTGAAGCGTCTGGGGTAAACCATGGAAAGTTCTGTGGGGCCTGGATGTGGAAAGGGAGCTGTGGTTTCGGGCATTATTGCATGACAGCTAGTGACTGAGTGTGAACGAATGGGTCTTTGTTGCTTTTTCCTAGCGCTACCTCGCACACATGAGCCCGGAGGGGGATGTTATTCCATGTGTGGCGAGGTGGCGGTGGGAATGAATAAAAGCAGACAGTGTGAATTGTGTGCATGTGTATATATGTATATGTCTGTGTGTGTATATATATGTGTACATTGAGATGTATGGGTATGTATATTTGCGTGTGGGGACGTGTATTTATATACACGTGTAGGGGGGCGGGCTGGGCCATTTCATTCGTCTGTTTCCTTGCGATACCTCGCAATCGCGGGAGACAGCGACAAAGCAAAATGAATAAATAAATAATAAATAAAAACATATATATATATATATATATATATATATATATATATATATATATATATATATATATATATATATATATATATATTTTCCACATACGACGCATTAGCGAGGTAGCGTTAGGAATAGATGTCTGAGCATTAGAGGGAAAATCCTCACTTGGCCCCCATATCTGCTCCTTGTACTGGAAAAGTTAAAACAAGAGGGGATAATTTCCAGCTCCCCTCCCCCACCCATTTTAGTCGCCTTCTACTACTCGCAGGGAATACGTGAGCAGTATTATTTCTCCCCTCTCCCTTTCTCTTTTTCCTAAGCGTATAGCTGGCATAAATGTTGTGTGAATGGATGTATATGTCTCATCTTCCTCTCACAACTTTTCCTTTTGCAATTTGTAGTTCATACATTTTTGTATTGAAACCATTCAGCGAAAGGGAACCGGCATATCGGACCTTGAAACACTTCTTTCCCCGACTTGCATTTTTATTTAATCCTTACAACTGTGTTATTAGTAAGGCAAAGCGTTCTTTGATCCAAAAGAAGCGTAACAAACTTTTCTCCTTTTCCAAAGATGTCTCCTGGTCTTTAGCTAAACGTATCTCAAGCAGATTCTCTCATATTACCTTTTCCTTTCTCTCACAATGACAATGGAACTCTCTTTTAGCACTGAATGATGCTCCGCTTACCGCACTGATCCTATACGTTTCCTCTTAACCTCTTTCCGTACAGTGCAAACATTAGTGCTCTCTCTGGACATAAGTAAGTCCTATGGATTACATGACATCCCTTTTCGTGTTTTGAAAGGCTTTGGTTTTCAATTTCTTGCCGTGGTTGCACTTTTTTTTAGGTTCTGGTTGAAAACCATGACATTTCCTTCGTCTTCTAAACGTGCATCGAGAGAGCCAATCCTAAGGATGGAGTAACCGTTTTGATCCTTCTGAATATAAATGAAAATATTGCTTATTGGATTTAAACAACCATTCAGCTGAAAATAGATATTTAAGGTATTACGGATATTTCAGAACTGCGTCATGATAGTTACTTGTTGATTAATCATATGTACAGTCTCTCAAGCACTTTTCGGCTCCCATTTTCTTGAGCATTTTCGTTCACAGTTTTTATCTGATTAGTGTAAAAAGGCAAGATCCATCCTTGACGTCCTTACCTACTGGTGTAATGTCTAGTCATCCTCTCCGACAAACTTCAATGAATCCTATGTTGTAATCTTAGTCATATCATAACCTTGTGACTGGGTGTGGCTTTAAGCTCTAATCTCCATTCTCCTATCTTTCGGCTTACCTTGCTCACCTTGCTTTCTCTGTTCAGTCTTTTTCCAAAATTGCTGACAGATCACTCTTTCTCCTTCACTAACAGCAACTGTGTACCTTAAAATTAGGTTGTGTCTCCTACAGTTTCCCCTTTTTATCAAAGATAACCTCTCTTCAACAGTTAACCAGATACACTCATATGTTGAAGACTGAGCTCTGTAATCCTCCTCGCAGTATCACCGTAACATCCAATCTATCCTGCAAGAGTCATATAACATAAACAGCTAAGTCTGCCTCAGAGAAACTCTGGGTTCTGTTCACATGAAGACAATCCTGAAAAGTTGGTCCGATTACAAAAGAAATACTCTTTCAAGTATGGAGTAGTGTTCTCACATCTTGGGGAGGTTCTGGCAGCACGTACTTGCCTAATAGGGTCGAGTCCAAAGCAGTACATATTACCTGCTTTCCATATCTGACTTCAGAACTTGACCTACTTGGCCAACGCTGCAGTGTTGGATCTCTTCCATCTTCTCTGGGTATCACTCAAGCTTCTGCTTTTGAAGATTGGCAGCTTGTGTAGCCTCGACATTAGCTGGACTAAGCAATACTTGGCAAGCGACTGCGTCATGTGACCACTGTGTGACCGTTTGCAACTCGCTGATGACCCATTGAAATCTCTGTTTCTTTCCTTACACCGCTTAGTATTGTAAACATTTACTGTCTCATGTTCTTCCTGGCAACTACGACCTACCCATTTCAGGAAAACGGTAATCTACATTTTCCAAAACTCGTAGATTACTTGCCCTCTTCATTACACTTAGTCTTCTTTTCTCACCGAAAACCCTACCACTAAAAGGACTTCTGTCCATGACCGTATCCTACAATATAAGAGAGGATCTAATGGGTTCAGCGCCTCAGAGATCTTAAGAAAAAGTCAAAGTAAGACATCCTTAGATATGATCATGGATAATCTATTCCCGTTCTCTCATCCACTCCTTAACTTTTTTTTTTTCTAATAACTTCATTTATAAGAACAAAGATATCAAAAAAGTCTTAAAAACATATTGCTTTCTTTCATTTCTGGTAAGAGGTTACGTTAATCGATAACGCGGTTGTCATATCCCCTCTGCTAGGCAGCAAAATGATTAAGAAATTGACGAACGTATTTGCTCACAGTTCCAAGTGTCTTTGTAACAAAGGGAAGTAAAAGGTACTTTCTTAATGTGGGTCACAAATTCTGTACACTTTTGCCGTTCCTTGTAGACTGTCGCACCAACTTGATATTCTGAGCTCCTCCTAAGGTATAAGGCAAATATGACACATTTCAGACGCGTGTTCCACTTCCACACACGATGTTACACCATTAAGATAATTGTCAACCATATCTAGCCTTAGAAATTGGAATTTTCTTCTTGGGAAATTGTTGGAATCAAGACATACTGAAATAAGCTTATTTCCCTCACTGTGCCTAGCGTATCGTCCAGAAGAACTGTATAGACCTACACATGGTAGCCACACTGTCCTGCTTCTTCCCTTCCACAGATACACTGACATTCATAGTAGACTGAAGCGGAAAGGTAATAACTATATAGCGCGAAGACCTTGTGGGTCAGAATAAATGCTAAGGAATTCCTTCATAACGGTTGTTTCTTTTTCTTCCAAGTTTCTCTACTCAGTCTAAGACGTACGGATTTATCTAAAATACATTCAAGTCCCTCATCTCTTATACCAAATCTTACATTAGTGCAGCATTAAAGACAATATCAAGAATAGATCGACCAGCAGCTTGGCGTAGGGAAACTTGGCTACCGCTTACCCAGAAGGCGAGTGTTCTACTCATCATATCTCAGAATAAGCTACTTGATCCTGAGAATCATGGCAGATTTCTGTGGCTTACTACTACTGGTTCTCGAGAACCAAGTTAAGCCCTTTAGTATAATTTGCAGAGCCTCTAATACGCGTTTTGACGCCGGAACGAAACTTTTATACTTAGATATACTTTATATACATCCAAGTCCTGTAGTAGAACTTGTGGAGAAAACGTGAGTCTCAGGCCACTTGTGACACCAGACAATCTTTGCGAAAAAAAAGCTATTTTCTTTGATTATTTTGGACTGTTTGAAACAGAGACTATGAGTTTGTTCGCCCTTCTAATGGACGAAAATGTAGCTGAGACGACATACGTTGAATCTTTATTAATTTTGAATTGATGTTATGTGTTCTCATTGAAGGGAAGGTATTAAGTTTAGGCAGTTCTGAGGTGTAATAAATGATTTGCTGGTTGACTCTCCTCAGTCATGATGTTTCAAGGATTCTCTTGAAACGCGCCTTTATAAAAATCTTTCTGCTGTTCCGTTGCAAAAAAAAAAAAAAGGAGAAAAAATTGTCATTATCTGCGTATGTAGGTTGCTTGATCTAGTTTGGTTACCACAATGAACCTGGTTCAGTTGTTGTTTAGCTCGGATGTTAAATGAGCAACAAAGTCTGGACCACCTCTCGTTCCTCCTTGTTACTCATTAGTTATGGTAACATAACCTTTAATGCTATCAACCCATGTAGATATACCCACAATGATTTCTTGCGTTTAAGCAAAATTCTGTTGCACTGTTGCATTACCCTGTAAGGACTCGTCATGCTATCATCAGTAACAAGGGAACTGTTCTAATCCATCAGTAGAGCCAGTGTTAGAGCCTTAAGCTTCCCTCTGACACCAAGAAAGTGATTATGCACGTAGGTTTTGATAATGGCGTCGTGGCTATCATGCAGTAGAACTACATAATCTCATCTTTTCTCTTTGGTTAGCACATTTACATTCATTATCCTGAAGCTTTATCCCAGCGTCTCGGATGCTTACGAAGACAATGGACGATTTCATCATAGTGGCTGCGTCAGGAGTGATGTCGAGCGTGTTGAAAACTTTTCCAAAGAAGAAAGAAAATGTTCCAGGGAAGGATAGAAAATGGTGGTCAAGGACACTTATACAACGCACACTTATAATGTTAGCTCTGTAACATCTGGAGGGACTATAATTTCTCAGGGATCAAAGTTGGCAGGAATTTCGCGGGTGAACGTTTATTTTACCTCCCACTTTTTTTTTTTACAAATTTCTTATAAGCAGATGAAGGTTATTAATATGTATAGAAAGAAGTTATATGAATACATTAACAATTATGATGAGGACTGAAGAAGATATGTTTATCTCTTTATATCTATCTATCTATCTATCTATCTATCTATCTATCTATCTATCTATATCTCTCTCTGTTCATCCATCCATCCACCTGTCTATCTATCTATCTGTCTCTCTATCTATCTATCTCTGTCTATCTACCTGTCTATCTACCTATCTAGCTACCTGTCTATCTGCCTAGCTCTCTATCTATGTATCTAATCATCGCTCGATTCCCAGTTTAAGAGGTTGGCTCAAGTACATTCAGACTCCATAATATCATTCTCAGCCAGCGCTCTCCCACTGTGCTAAAGTCAAACATGAATTTTCTCATATCTATAAGTAGATCAATACTTTTTTCTTTTTACGTACTACGTTGATTCGTCATTTGAGACCTAAATTACCATCACTACTAACTCGCAGCATCCTATCCATTGTCATTCTGTTGTCATCTTCATCCAAAATATCCCTGGCGCTGACCAGTTCCTTTCCATACCTGTCCTTCCCGTGCTGGTATGACCCTACTATCTGTACCACTCTACTACCTCGTATGTGCTTGACCATCCTACCACCTGCCACACGTTCCACATGACCATACCATCCAAACATCTTGATCATCCTACCACCTGCCACACGTTCCACATGACCATACCATCCAAACACCTTGACCATCCTACCACCTGCCACACGTTCCACATCCACAAAAATTGGCAATTAATTATGACATCTCATAGCTTCTATCTCTCAGATTTCAGCTGAACTTCACGAGTGATTTATCTCTGCTTTCATTATTGATCCCTTCTGTCCTATATACGCCACACCTTACATCATCGCTGGGACAAGTACTCCTTCATACAGGCTTCTTGCACATTCTGCGCCTCACCCTTTCCTATTCACTGAAGTTTGCAGGGCATCCCAATTTTTCTCCCTAGCATGACTTTACTTTCAACTTCAGCTTTTCCACTACCAGCATTACTAAACTTTACTCCTAAATATCCAAATTCATCCACAATTTCCAGGTTTTCCTCACGTAAAATCATCTTACAGTCATACCTTCCCATCCCTTTCAAAAACTAACACTTTCAACATGTTCACTCTCAGCATCCTCCTCCTCCTACGTACATCATCGAACTGGTCGAGCGTTCTATCCAACTTCCTATGATGTAGATAACTTTACAGTCTCATCTGAATACTTCAACTGCGGCGGCTTCTGTTCTGTTTCTCTATGGTTAAGTCTCACACCACCATCACCTCACCTGGCTCTCACCTCACACAAGACCCACCCATACAAAATACGGTCTTTAAGTGACTGTCTGCATTTCGCACAAATGTAGAGGTCTTTTGTGCAACGCTGCTGTGTGTGCTACGCTGCTCTTGTGAGTTGACAATGTTCCTCTGTAATCCATATCTCGTGTTTCTCATTCTGTCCCGCGTCATTCCCTCCCGGGTGCACAACACAACCTGGGGTTACGGTCCTCCGGTAAGTTAGAAGAACATTTTCGGTTATTTAGTGTAGCTGAATTGATATATTTAGCCCAGAATCTTTAGCTACGAATCGACAATGAGTTTATATATAACTTGTAACATAAGTTCGTTACAAATCTACAGTTTAGCGGATGGGAATTACAGCACTCCACATCTGGTAACGCAGCGTAACGTCGTATAGCGTTACTCTAGAAGTATGTACAGTTTTAAACATACAATAATTCGCCGGACTGTTCGCTCTCGCTCGGAAATTCTTGTCTTGGTGTATGGAGCAGGTTACCACACGTGTGAACAAACGCCTCGTTAGTTAAGGATGCATATGAACACGATAATGTAATGGTTTATCAGGAATCATTGTTGTAAGGATTGTAAGGTAGTCTTTCCATCTATAATAAGACTATGATTTACTCTATCATTCAATTGTTTATTTATTAATTAACGGAATGCCTGCAAAGTTCCTCTAGACAAAGATGACTCAGGCTAGTCCTCTAATAGAATAGCAAGTATGCTAAGAAACAGTCTACTAGCTTTCCATGAGGCTTGTCTATGAGGTTTGTATATGAATATCACATAGTACATATTGTAAGATCTAAGTCATTGACTGAAAGTTTTCAAAGTGAAATAATTTTTCAATACTTTCATCCAGTTGTCGGGTTTGGTTACGTGGAAGATATACGAGTATTTCTATCAGTTTCGTCATCATTTACCAATTTACTTGTTTAAGAATATAATTTGATATGATGAAATTATAAGGGAACTATCATTTGCAGTCACTGTCTTAAATATCTTGTTAACCTTCTGAGCGTCCCCAGACATTGAAATTTATGATATTGTAACTGACGTAGACCCTTAGTTGATGGATGCGGTATATGTGTCAGTAACTTTACAGGTGCCTTTATAGATTTTCAGATAATGGCAACCAGAAGATTAATATTTTGTTAGATTTCTCTTATTAATGAATCCAAGAAATGTCCGTTTTTACCTATGAAGGTAGACATCATAAAGTTGCATTAAAACAATACTTTTTAATGATGTTAAACGATCCTTTCCAAAAACGAGAGACTTGCTTCCACCTGCATCAATTTCCACAGCAACTCAAAGAAAAACGGAGACTCGAGATATTGTAAACCAGCTGTTATTAGCTCGCTACGAGAAAATAACACGGACATTAATCGAAAATATGTATAATGGTCAAGTGTTTATGTTCTGTTCAGGTTGCACATCCGCTTCAGCGCATGTTTACTCATAACATACAGATCCGCCGATGCGAGAAATGTCACTTTCGTTCATCAGAAGTTCATTTACAAAATCGATTATTGTACTTCCTATGCTTGTAGTGTGGTACACATTCTGGTTTAATGACCTTTAGTTACTGAGAGTCAACATCTTTATCAGCCATCCCTTACCAAACAGGATGATATTAACAGCTCCCTCCATACATGCGAAACAGCACAAAAACTTAACGTAGCGTGGAAACAGAATTCTGAGTGTTAGAATAATGTGAATATTTTTCTCCTGGTGATGAAGCTTTCGTTGACAACGTAAAGACAAATGGTGGGCAAAATATGTGACAAATAACCGTGCTGGTCTCGCTCTTGTTGGGAAATGATTGATTGACGACAGACACTGATGCTATTTGTACTTGACAAATGATGCTGCACAATAAACGGGCGGGACAATGTAAGTGAAAAATGACTAAATACAAGGCTTGACAACAAAACTTTTAATCGTTTTATCTAATGATCTACAGATTAATGACAATGTGGCAGCGACTGTATTGGTTATTGTAACTCGTATATAATGTGATAATCAAAATCTGTAACCTGTATACAGCGTGATAATCAAGTACTTTAACTCAGGTTGGCCGCTTTATCTGAAGGATTTGATCGTAAAGGAGGATTTAACCATTACCGTTAGTTTGTGTTGAATAATTTTTCAAAGAAGATTTTGATGAAATCTAAGCTACTGTTCGCAGTAAACAATTGTGAATATGATGTAACTTAATGATGAACTTATTCATTCAGCTAAATAACCTATGAAAGAAATTACCGAATTAGTCAATATTTCAGTCGATATTTGTGAAGGAATTACCAGAAGTGATTGAGACAGATCGCCATTAACTCTGAATTATGTTACACAGGTTAAAGACTATCTGTCGTTGTTCACTTCGGTTGTAACCAGAAACGATAGCACTGCCACTACTAGCACTGTACGGTTTTCATACACATAGCATCATTGTAAACCAAATTTTCAGTGTTGTGTTCCATGTTAATTCTTAATGATATAGGATGTTTTGAGATACATGTCTCATCTTCAGCCAGTGAGTTTTGACACAGTGCATAATAAGAGTACAGTACAATACATACAGGTGGACAAATTTTATGAAATTTCCATCTAGAGAATGAGTGTTCAGTGGTTACTTAGGATTTTCATTCTATTTACGGTTGAGGATCAGCGGAATGCCTATAAAGTGCTACTGTATAAGTTTCAGGGGAACAAAAGTGTTCAGGTTAAAGAGTTATAAATTTATTGAGAGCATCTGGTAAGTTGTGTGAAAGAGCGGTGACTGAGAGGATAGTGGCATTACAGGACATCTGATTAGGAAGGAACAAAGTGGTGTCAGTAATGGTGGAGGATGCTTGGATTTTGTTTTCGTTTTGAAAAATATGTGTGAGAAATGCTTAGAGAAATAAAAGGATTTCTGTGGCATTTATAGATCTGGAGAAGGCATATGTGATAGAGATACTTTGTGGCAGGTGTTGCGAATATATGGTGTGGGAGGAGAGCTAATGGAAGCAGTGATAGGATTCTGTTTAGAGAAATTAAGGCGTGTGTGCGAGTAGGAGGGGATCAAGAGTTGTTCCAGGTGGAAGTGGGTTGATGGTAAGGGTGAATCATGGCACCATGGCAGTTTGATCTGTTTATGGATGGATAAGTAATGGACGTGAAGCAAGGGTCTTAGGGAGAAGGGAAGGTCTGCAGTCATTTCTGATTGGGGTGGCGTGGGAGATGGCAGACTCGAGCAAAAGAATAAAATGCATAAGCTAGCTACTGATGTGGAAGAGTGTGTGAAAGGAGAAAGGTGAAAGTGGATATAGATAAGAGGTAGGGCATCACGTTTAGCAGTACTGGAAGATATGTTGGTTGGATTGTGAGTTTCAATGTAGAGAACCTAGAGGAAGTGGAGTGCTTTAGAGACTTAGAAGTGGATTTGGTAGCAGATGGAACCATAGGAGCTCAATAAAGTCATAGGGTACATCAAAGATTGCTGAAAATATATTGTCTATGAAGACAAACATGGTTAGGTTAGATGAAAATGTACGGACGAGGATGTATATGTTGGATATGAAATGCTCGAGGATGCTATGTTGTGTATGGAAGATTGATCGAATAAGTTGTGAGAACGTAAGAGAGAAAAGAAGTTGTAAGAAGATTATCTATAGGAGAGCTACAGAGGATGTGCTGAAGTGTTTAGAAGATAAAGAGTGGATGAGTTACGAAAGGCTAACTATGAGGATATACATGTGGGAAGTAGATAGACAAAAAGAAGAGGGAAACTAGCGAGAAGGTGAAGGATAGATTGAAATATGCTTGAGTGACTGTGGCTTGATCATGTAGGAGGCTGTGAGGCTTGCATGCGATAGAGAAATTGGAGCGATGAGGTATACAGAGTCCGGCGTGCTGTCAATAGGCTGAATTATGGAATATGATGCAGTCAGATCAGAATCAAAGGTCTTTGGGGGTCTATCAGTAGGTATGGAGGTTTGGTTCCGGTTTATTGTACATAACAGCTAGAGAGTGGATTTGAGCAAACGAGTCCGTTTTTCGTTTGTTCCCAGCGTTGCATTGCTACACAGAAAACGGAAAACAAACATATATATATATATATATATATATATATATATATATATATATATATATATATATATATATATATACATTGGAAAGGATCACAATTTTGCGCGTGATCAAGATATTCCTATGAGTCCACGGGGAAAATGAAACACGTAAAGTTCCCTAGTGCACTTTTGTGTAATAATCACATTATCAGGGGAGACACAAGAGAAAAATATAACATCGTTCATAGACTTATCATTTTACAAATCTTATCTACAATAAAGTTATCTAATATGTATAGACCATCACTAATATTAAGACTATAATTCTTTGTGTATTTAATAATGGAAGATTCAACAATATTTCTGTTGGTAATATAGTTAAAGTTAATAACTGAGATGGCGTTACTCCAGTTAATACAATGATCATAGTTTTTAACATGATTAAACAAGGCATTTGATTCTTGTCCCGTTCTTATACTATATTTATGTTGCTCAAGTCTAACAGAAAGATCCTTACAAGTCTGACCAACATGAAATTTATCACAGTTTCCACAAGGCACTTTATAGACGCAACCAAGAGAATTTTCTGGTGAATTCCTGATTAAGATATTCTTTATAGTATTATTGTTGCTAAAGGCAGCATTTACATTAAAGGATTTAAGCAACATGGGAAGCAAAGTGAAATTATTATCAAAAGGGAGAACTAAAAGATTCTTGGTGTCAGTGGGAGGTTTTTGGGCTTAACTCTATAAAATGATTTCTTTGCTAACTTAAGGGATTTATTAATAAAAGATCTAGGGTACTTTTACTTAGATCCAATAGAATATATCTTCTCAAACTCATCATCAATAAACTCTGGACTGCAAATACGTAATGCCCTAAGGAACATAGATTGAAATGATGATGATCTAACTCTGTCATGTTGAGATGAGTAATAATGGATATATGAGCATACATTGGTGGGTTTTCTGTATATGCTAAACTTCAGCTTGTTTCCTTGTCTATTGATTATGCAATCTAAAAATGGTAACATACCATTATTTTCATTTTCTACAGTAAATTTGATTGAAGGTACTAAATTGTTAAGTAAGGGGAGAAATATTTGTAAATTTTCATTTGTTGGCCAAACACAAAGAACATCATCTACATACCTAAACCAAATTACATTAGAAGGTAAGATATCCTTTAGTAATTTTGTTTAAAAAAATTCCATATAAAGATTACTTAGTACAGGTGTCCTAACTATGTCTCTTTGTTGTGTATCAACTGACTTATATCTCTCTCTTGTGTCTCCCCTGATGATGTGATTATTACACGAAAGTGCACTTGGGAACTTTTCGTGTTTCATTTTCCCCGTGGACTCATAGGAATATATATATATATATATATATATATATATATATATATATATATATATTTTTTTTTTTTTTTTTATACTTTGTCGCTGTCTCCCGCGTTTGCGAGGTAGCGCAAGGAAACAGACGAAAGAAATGGCCCAACCCTCCCCATACACATGTACATACACACGTCCACACACGCAAATATACATACCTACACAGCTTTCCATGGTTTACCCCGGACGCTTCACATGCCTTGATTCAATCCACTGACAGCACGTCAACCCCTGTATACCACATCGCTCCAATTCACTCTATTCCTTGCCCTCCTTTCACCCTCCTGCATGTTCAGGCCCCGATCACACAAAATCCTTTTCACTCCATCTTTCCACCTCCAATTTGGTCTCCCTCTTCTCCTCGTTCCCTCCACCTCCGACACATATATCCTCTTGGTCAATCTTTCCTCACTCATTCTCTCCATGTGCCCAAACCATTTCAAAACACCCTCTTCTGCTCTCTCAACCACGCTCTTTTTATTTCCACACATCTCTCTTACCCTTACGTTACTTACTCGATCAAACCACCTCACACCACACATTGTCCTCAAACATCTCATTTCCAGCACATCCATCCTCCTGCGCACAACTCTATCCATAGCCCACGCCTCGCAACCATACAACATTGTTGGAACTACTATTCCTTCAAACATACCCATTTTTGCTTTCCGGGATAATGTTCTCGACTTCCACACATTTTTCAAGGCTCCCAAAATTTTCGCCCCCTCCCCCACCCTATGATCCACTTCCGCTTCCATGGTTCCATATATATATATATATATATATATATATATATATATATATATATATATATATATATATATATATATATATATATATATATATATATATATATGCATATATATATATATATATATATATATATATATATATATATATATATATATATATATATATATATATATATATATATATATATATATATATATATATATATATGCTTCCTTGCTCTAACTCGCTAATGCGGGAGACAGTGACAAAGTATAATAAGATATACATACATATATATATATATATATATATATATATATATATATATATATAAATATATATATATATATATATATATATATATATATATATATATATATATATATATATATATATATATATATATATATATATATATATATTATCCCTGGGGATAGGGGAGAAAGAATATTTCCCACGTATTCCCTGCGTGTCGTAGAAGGCGACTAAGAGGGGAGGGACCGGGGGGCTGGAAATCCACTCCTCTTGTTTTTTTTTTTTAATTTTCCAAAAGAAGGAACAGAGAAGGGGGCGAGGTGAGGATATTCCCTCAGAGGCCCAGTCCTGTGTTCTTAACGCTACCTTGCTAACGCGGGAAATGGCGAATAGTTTGAAAGAAAAATAAATATATATATCTATATGCATATTTGAAAGGATCACAATTTTGCGCGTGATCAAGTATATTCCTAAGAGTCCACGGGGAAAATGAAACACGATAATTTCCCAAGTGCGCTTTCGTGTAATAATCACATCAACTGGGAAGATACAAGAAAGAAATATAAAAATCAGTTGATATACAACAACGAGACATAGTTAGGACACCAATTGTTAAACAAGGATTGTACAAGACAGATAACGAGCGTATCATAGAATTATTATGTGAACAAGAAGGTGAATTGTTTGCAAATTTTATCAACAATAAAGTTATCCAATTCGTATAGACCTTCACTATTATTAAAGTTATAATTCTTTATGTTTCAATGATAAAAGATTCAATGACGTTTGTTGTGGTACTGGAGTTAGAGTTAATATCTGAGATGGCATTACTCCAGTCAATACAATGATAATAGTTTTAACGTGATTAAACAAGGCATTTGATTTTTGTCCTGTTCTTATATTATATTTATGTTGCTTAAGTCTAACAGAAAGATCCTTACCAGTCTGACCAACATAAAACTTATCACAATTTCTAGGTGGCTCTTTATAGATGCATCCAGGAGAATTTTCTGCTGAGTTCCTGATTAAGATATTCTTTATAGTATTATTGTTCCTGAAGGCAACATTAACATTAAAGGACTTAAGTAACATGGGAGGTAAAGTAAAGTTGATATTAAAAGGAGAACTAAAAGATTCTTGGTGTCAATAGTAGGTTTGGGCTCAACTCTATAAAATGATTTCTTTGCTAACTTAAGGGATTGATCAAAGAAAGATCTAGGCGTTCCTTGACTTAGATCCAAAAGAATATATCTTACCTAACTCATCACTGACAAACTCTGAACTGCAAATACGTAATGCCTTTAGGAACATAGATTGAAATGATGATTTACCTCTGTCATGTTGAGATGAGTAATAATGGATATATGAGCATATGTAGGCATGTTTTCTGTATATGCTCAAGTTAAACTTGTTTCTTTCCCTATGGATCATGAAATATAACAATGGTAACATACCATTATTTTCATTTTCTACAGTAAATTTGACGGAAGGTGGAAAATTGTTATGAAAGGGGAGAATGTAAATTTTCATTTGTTGGCCAAACACAAAGAAAATCATATACACAACTAAACCAAATTGCATTAGAATGTAAGATATCTTTTAGTAATTTTGTTTCAAAAAATTCCATAAAATGATAACTCAGTACAGTTGAAAGAGGGTTACCCATTGCCATACCAAATTTTTCAGCTTAATATCCTCAAATTGAATTGAATTACAGTCTTTTATACGCAATTTTATCAGTTCAATAAAAACAGACTTTGAAAGAGGTAAATGAATATCATCCAAAACATCAAATAGATATTCTAAAATGTTATCAACTGGAACTTTTGCGAAAAGTGAGGAAGCATCAAAGCTAACAAGTTTGAAATCAAAATAAACATTGATATTGTCAAGCTTGTTACCTAAATCTACATTGTTCATGATATTAGAATTTGATACCTTACCCACTAAAGGGCTTAATAAAGAAACTAACCATTTTGACAATTTATATGTGATGTAGCCTACTGAACTCACTATAGGTCTTGCTGGAAAATTTTGTTTTTTTAGATTGCATGATCCATAGGCAAGAAAACAAGTTTAAGTTTAGCATATACAGAAAACCTACCAACGTATGCTCATATATCCATTATAACTCATCTCAATATGACAGAGTTAAATCATCATCATTTCAATCTATGTTCCTTAGGGCATTATATATATTTGCAGTCCAGAGTTTATTAATGAAGAGTTTGAGAAGATATATTCTATTGGATCTAAGTAAATGTACCCTAGAATTTTCATTGAATAAATCCCTTAAGTTAGTAAAGAAATCATTTTATAGAGTTGAACCCAAACCTCAGACTGACACCAAGAATCTTTTTGTACTCCCTTTAAATAATAATTTTACTTTACTTCCAATGTTGCTTAGATCCTTTAATACAAATGTTACCCTCAGCAACAATAATACTATAAAGATTACCTTAATCAGGAACTCACCAGAAAAATCTCCTGGATGCATCTATAAAGTGCCATGTAGAAATTGTGATAAGTTTCATGTTGTGCAGACTGGTAAGAATCTTTCTATCAAACTTAAGCAACAGAAGTATAAGAGCAAAAGAACAAGACAAGAATCAAATGCTTTGTTCAATCACATTAAAAGCTATTATCATTTTGTTGACTAAAGTACTGCCATCTCAGTTATTACCTCTAACTCCAGTACCGCGAGAAATATCATTGAATTTTCTAATGTTGAAAACACAAAGAATTATAACCTTAATATTAGTGAAGGTCTATACAAATTGGATAATTTCATTGGTGATAAAATTTGTAATTAATTTCTTCTTATTCACATAAAAAGTTAATGATACGTTCGTTGTCTGTCTTTGACCATTACTTCTCTACCAAATGACGTCCTAGCTATGTCTCTTCGTTATATATCAACACATCGTTATTTCTTTCTAGCATCTCCCCAGATGATGTGATTATTACACGAAAGTGCACTTGGGAACTTATCGTATTTCATATTCCCCGTGGCTGGAAATCCTCCCCTCTCGTTTTTTTTTAATTTTCCAAAAGAAGGAACAGAGAAGGGGGCCAGGAGAGAATTTTCCCTCTAAGGCCCAGTCCTCTGTTCTTAACGCTACCTCGCAAATGCGGGAAATGGCGAATCGTATGAAAATATATATATATATATATATATATATATATATATATATATATATATATATATATATATATATATATATATATATATATATATATATATTTATTTTTTTTTTTTTTTTTCATATTATTCGCCATTTCCCGCGATAGCGAGGTAGCGTTAAGAACAGAGGACTGGGCCTTTGAGGGAATATCCTCACCTGGCCCTCTTCTCTGTTCCTTCTTTTGGAAAATTAAAAAAAAAAAAAAAAAAAAAAAAAAAAAAAACGAGAGGGGAGGATTTCCAGCCCCCCGCTCCCTTCCCTTTTAGTCGCCTTCTACGACACGCAGGGAATACGTGGGAAGTATTCTTTCTCCCCTATATATATATATATATATATATATATATATATATATATATATATATATATATATATATATATATATACATATATATATATATATATATATATATATATATATATATATATATATATATATATATATATATATATATATATATTATTATTATATTATTATACTTTGTCGCTGTCTCCCGCGTTTGCGAGGTAGCGCAAGGAAAAAGACGAAAGAAATGGCCCAACCCCCCCCCCCCATACACATGTATATACATACGTCCACACACGCAAATATACATACCTACACAGCTTTCCATGGTTTACCCCAGACGCTTCACATGCCCTGCTTCAATCCACTGACAGCACGTCAACCCCGGTATACCACATCGCTCCAATTCACTCTATTCCTTGCCCTCCTTTCACCCTCCTGCATGCTCAGGCCCCGATCACACAAAATCTTTTTCACTCCATCTTTCCACCTCCAATTTGGTCTCCCTCTTCTCCTTGTTCCCTCCACCTCCGACACATATATCCTCTTGGTCAATCTTTCCTCACTCATCCTCTCCATGTGCCCAAACCACTTCAAAACACCCTCTTCTGCTCTCTCAACCACGCTCTTTTTATTTCCACACATCTCTCTTACCCTTACGTTACTCACTCGATCAAACCACCTCACACCACACATTGTCCTCAAACATCTCATTTCCAGCACATCCATCCTCCTGCGCACAACTCTATCCATAGCCCACGCCTCGCAACCATACAACATTGTATGGTGGCTGATTCATGTGAGAAACTGCAGAAGCTGGTGACTGAGTTTGGAAAAGTGTGTGGAAGAAGAAAGTTAAGAGTAAATGTGAATAAGAGCAAGGTTTTTAGGTACAGTAGGGTTGAGGGTCAAGTCAATTGGGAGGTGAGTTTGAATGGAGAAAAACTGGAGGAAGTGAAGTGTTTTAGATATCTGGGAGTGGATCTGGCAGCGGATGGAACCATGGAAGCGGAAGTGGATCATAGGGTGGGGGAGGGGGCGAAAATCCTGGGGGCCTTGAAGAATGTGTGGAAGTCGAGAACATTATCTCGGAAAGCAAAAATGGGTATGTTTGAAGGAATAGTGGTTCCAACAATGTTGTAAGGTAAAATATATATATATATATATATATATATATATATATATATATATATATATATATATATATATATATATATATATATATATATATATATATATAAATATATATATATATATATATATATTTTTTTTTTTTCATACTATTCGCCATTTCCCGCCTCAGCGAGGTAGCGTTAAGAACAGAGGACTGGGCCTCTGAGGAAACATCCTCACCCGGCCCCCTTCTCTGTTCCTTCCTTTGGAAAATCAAAAAAAAAAAAAGAAAAAAAAAAAAAAAATGAATGGGGAAGATTTCCAGCCCCCCGCTCCCTTCCCTTTTAGTCGCCTTCTACGACACGCAGGGAATACGTGGGAAGTATTCTTTCTCCCCTATCCCCAGGGGATACATATATATATATATATATATATACATATATATATATATATGTATATATTTATTATCTTATTTATTTTGCTTTGTCGCAGTCTCCCGCGTTATCGGGGTAGCGCAAGGAAAACAGACGAAAGAATGGCCCAACCCACCCCCATACACATGTATATACATACACGTCCACACACGCATATATACATACCTATCCATCTCAATGTACACACATATATACACACACAGACATATACATATATACACATGTACATCATTCATACTGTCTGCCTTTATTCCCATCGCCACCTCGCCACACATGGAATAACAACCCCCTCCCCCCTCATGTGTGCGAGGTAGCGCTAGGAAAAGACAACAAAGGCCCCATTTGTTCACACTCAGTCTCTAGCTGTCATGTAATAATGCACCGAAACCACATCTCCCTTTCCACATCCAAGCCCCACAGAACTTTCCATGGTTTACCCCAGACGCTTCACATGCCCTGGTTCAATCCATTCACAGCACGTCAACCCCAAGTATACCACATCGCTACAATTCACTCTATTCCTTGCACGCCTTTCACCCTCCTGCATGTTCAGGCCCCGATCACTCAAAATCTTTTTCACTCCATCTTTCTACCTCCAATTTGGACTCCCACTTCTCCTCGTCCCCTCCACCTCAGACACATATATCCTCTTGGTATATCTTTCCTCACTCATTCTCTCCATGTGACCAAACCATTTCAAAACACCCTCTTCTGCTCTCTCAACCACACTCTTTTTATTTCCACACATCTCTCGTACCCTTACATTACTTACTCGATCAAACCACCTCACACCACATATTGTCCTCAAACATCTCATTTCCAGCGCATCCATCCTCCTGCGCACAACTCTATCCATAGCCAACGCCTCGCAGCCATACAACATTGCTGGAACCACTATTCCTTCAAACATACCCATTTTTGCTTTCTGAGATAATGTTCTTGACTTCCAAACATTCTTCAAGGCTCCCAGAGTTTTCGCCCCCTCCCCCACTCTATGATTCACTTCCGCTTCCATGGTTCCATCCGCTGCCAAATCCACTCCTAGATATCTAAACTACTTTACTTCCTCCAGTTTTTCTTCATTCAAACTTACCTCCCAATTGACTTGACCCTCAACCCTACTGTACCTAATAACCTTGCTCTTATTCACATTTACTCTTAACTTTCTTCTTTCACACACTTTACCAAACTCAGTCACCAGCTTCTGCAGTTTCTCACATGAATCAGCCACCAGCGCTGTATCATCAGCGAACAACAACTGACTCACTTCCCAAGCTCTCTCATCCACAACAGACTGCATACTTGCCCCTCTTTCCAAAAGTCTTACATTCACCTCCCTAACAACCTCATCCATAATCAAATTAAACAACCATGGAGGCATCACACACCCCTGCCGCAAACCTACATTCACTGAGAACCAATCACTTTCCTCTCTTCCTACACGTACACATGCGTTACATCATCGAAAAAAACTTTTCACTGCTTCTAACAACTTTCTTCCCACACCATATATTTTTAATACCTTCCACAGAGCATCTCTTATCAACTCTATCATATGCCCCAGATCCATAAATGCTACATACAAATCCATTTGCTTTTCTAAGTATTTCTCACATACATTTTCAAAGCAAATACCTGATCCACACATCCTCTACCACTTCTGAAACCACATCGCTCTTCCCCAGTCTGATGCTCTGTGCATGCCTTCACCCTCTCAATCAATACCCTCCCATATAATATACCAGGAATACTCAACAAACATATACCTCTGTAATTTCAGCACTCACCCTTATCCCCTTTGCCTTTGTACAATGGCACTATGCAAGCATTCCGCCAATCCTCAATTACCTCACCATGAATCATACATACATTGAATAACCTTACCAACAGTCAACAATACAGTCACCCCCTTTTTTAATAAATTCCACTGCAATACAATCCAAACCTGCTGCCTTGCCGGCTTTCATCTTCCGCAAAGCTTTTACTACCTCTTCCCTGTTTACCAAATCATTTTCCCTAACCCTCTCACTTTGCACGCCACCTCGACCAAAACACCCTATATCTGCCACTCTATCATCAAACACATTCAACAAACCTTCAAAATACTCACTCAATCTCCTGACATCACCACTACTTGTTATCACCTTCCCTTTACCTCCCTTCACTGAAGTTCCCATTTGCTCCCTTGTCTTACGCACTTTATTTACCTCCTTCCAAAACATGTTTTTATTCTCCCTAGAATTTAATGATACTCTCTCACCCCAAATCTCATTTGCCCTCTTTTTCACCTCTTGCACCTTTCTCTTAACCTCCTGCCTCTTTCTTTTATACATCTCCCACTCATTTGCATTTTTTCCCTGCAAAAAATCGTCTAAATGCCTCTCTCTTCTCTTTCACTAATAATCTTACTTCTTCATCCCACCACTCTCTACCCTTCCTAATCTGTCCACCTCCCACGCTTCTCATGCCACTAGCATCTTTTGCGCAAGCCATCACTGCTTCCCTAAATACATCCCATTCCTCCCCCACTCCCCTTACCTCCTTTGTTCTCACCTTTTTCCATTCTGTACTCAGTCTCTCCTGGTACTTCCTCACACGAGTCTCCTTCCCAAGCTCACTTACTCTTACCACTCTCTTCACCCCAACATTCTCTCTTCTTCTCTGAAAACCCTTACAAATCTTCACCTTCGCCTCCACAAGATAATGATCAGACATCCCTCCAGTTGCACCTCTCAGCACTTTAACATCCAAAAGTCTCTCTTTCGCGCGCCTATCAATTAACAAGTAATCCAATAACGCTCTCTAGTCATCTCTCCTACTTATATACGTATACTTATGTATATCTCGCTTTTTAAACCAGGTATTCCCAATCACCAGTCCTTTTTTAGCACATAAATCTACAAGCTCTTCACTATTTCCATTTACAACACTGAACAGCCCATGTATACTAATCATTCCATCAACTGCCACATCATTCCCCTTTGCACTCAAATCACCTATCACTATAACCCGGTCTTGTGCATCAAAACCACTAACACACTCATTCAGCTCCTCCCAAAACACTTGCCTCTCGTGATCTTTCTTCTCATGCCCAGGTGCGTATACACTAATAATCACCCATCTCTCTCAATCAACTTTCAGTTTTACCCATATCAATCTTGAATTTACTTTCTTACACTCTATCACATACTCCCACAACTCCTGTTTCAGGAGTACTGCTACTCCTTCCCTTGCTCTTGTCCTCTCACTAACCCCTGACTTTACTCGCAAGACATTCCCAAACCACTCTTCCCCTTTACCCTTGAGCTTCGTTTCACTCAGAACCAAAACATCCAGGTTCCTTTCCTCAAACATACTACCTATCTCTCGTTTTTTCTCATCTTGGTTACATCCACACACATTTAGACACCCAATATGAGCCTTCGAGGAGGATGAGCACTCCCCGCGTGACTCCTTCTTCTGTTTCCCCTTTTACAAAGTTGAAATACAAGGGGGGGGGGGGCTGTTCTGGCCCACCGCTCCCGTCCCCTTTAGTAGCCTTCTACGACATGTGAGGAATGCGTGGGAAGTATTCTTTCTCCCCTACCCCCATATATTTATATATGGCTCAGCCCACCCGCATACACATATATCTAAGTAAACACCCACACACGCACATATACATACATATACAATTCAACGTAAACATACGTATACATACACCGACTTATACATATAAGCACATGTACATATTCGTATTTGTTGCCTTCATTCATTCCTGTCGCCACAACGCCACACATCGAATAGCATTCTCCTTCCAGCGAGGTTCCGCCAGGAAAAGACAAAAAGGCCACGTTTGTTTACACTCAATCTCTAACTGTCGTGTATAATACACCGAAGCCACAGCTCCCTTTCCACATTCAGGCGCAACAGACCTTTCTATGGTTTAAGTCAGACGCTTCACATTCCCTGGTTCAATCAAATGACATGTTGACCCCGGTATACCACATCGTTTCAGTTTACGCTATTCCTTGGACACCTTTCATCCTCCTGCATGTTCAGGCTCAGATCGCTCAAAATCTTTGTCACTCTATCCTTCCACCTCCAATTTCGTCTCTCGCTTCTCCTTGTTGCCTCCACCTCTGACATATATATCTTCTTTGTCAATCTTTCCTCACTCTTTCTCTCCATGTGTCCAAACAATTTAAACACATCCTCTTGTGCTCTCTCAATCACACTCTTTTACCACCACACATCTCTCTTACCCTTTTCATTACTTACTCGATCAAACCACCACACACCACATATTGTCCTCAAACATTTCATTTCCCAGACATCCACCCTCCTTCGCACAATCATATCTATAGCAGATGCCTCTTGAACCATATATCATTGTCGGAACTACTATTCCTTCAAATGTACCCATTTTTGCTCTCCGAGATAATGTTCTCGCCTTGCACACATTCTTCAACGCTCCCAGAACCTTCGTCGACTCCCCTACCCTGTGACTCACTTCCCTTTTCATCAGCTGCTAAGTCTACCCCCAGATATCTAAAACACTTTACTTCCTCAAGTTTTTCTCCGTTCAAACTTACCTCCCAGTTGACTTATCCCTCAACACTACTGAACCCAATAATTTTCCTCTTATACACATTTACTGTCGACTTTCTTTTTTCACACCCTTTACCAAACTCAGTCACCAACTTCTGCAGTTTCTCACCCAAATCAGCCACCAGCGCTGCTTCAACAGAAAATAACAGCTGACTCACTTTCCAAGCCCTCTCAATCAGAACAGACTGCATACTTGCCTCTCTCTCCAAAACTATTGCATTCACATCCCTAACCACCCAATCCATAAATGAATTAAACAACCATGGAGAAATCACGCAACCCCAGCCGCAAACCGACATTCATTGGGAACCAATCACTTACCTCTCTTCTTACTCGTACACATGCCCTACATCCTTGGTAAAAACTTTTCACTGCTTCTAGCAACTTACCTCCCACACAATATGCTCTTAAAAGCACCCACTAAGCATCTCTATCAACTCTATCATATACCTTCTCCAGATCCATAAATGTTTCATACAAATACATATGTTTTTCTAAGTACTCACATGCATTCTTCAGAGCAAACACCTGATCCACACATCTACCACTTCTAAAACCACACTGTTCTTCCCCACTCTCATCCTCAGTACATGCCTTTACCCTCTCAATCAATACCCTTCCATATAATTTCCCAGAATACTCAAGAAACTTATGCCTCTGTAATTTAAACACTCACCTTCATCCCCTTTGCATTTGTACAAAGGCATTATGCATGCATTCCGCAATTCCGCAGGCACTTCATCATGATCCATACATACACTGAATACCCTTACCCAACCAATCAACTACACAGTCGCCCCCTTTTTAAATGAATTCCATTCCAATACCACCCAAACTCGCCGCCTTGCCGGCTTTCATCTTCCGCAGTGCTTTCACTACCTCTTCTCTGTTCACAAAACCATTCTCTCGGACCCTCTCACTTCGCACACCACCCAGACCAAAACACCCTATATCGGCCACTCTATCATCAAACACATTCAAAAACTTTCAAAATATTCATTCCATCTCATTCTCACTTCATCACTACTTCTTATTACCTCCCCATTTGCCCCATTCACCGATGTTCCCATTTGTTCTCTTCACTTATGCAATTCATTTACCTCCTTCGAAAGCATCTTACTATTCTCCTTAAAATATGATTATATTCTCTCACCCTAACTCTCATTTGCCCTCTTTTTTACCTCTTGCACATTTCACATCCTGCCTCTTTCTTTTATACATCTCCCAGTCATTTGCACTACTTCCCTGCAAAAATCGCCCAAACGCCTTCCTATTCTGTTTCACTAAAAATCTTGCTTTATCACATCACTCACTACTCTCTCGAATCTGCCCACCTCCCACCTTTCTCGTGCCATATACATCTTTTACGCTAGCCATCACTGCTTCAATAAATGCATCCCAATATATATATATATATATATATATATATATATATATATATATATATATATATATATATATATATATATATATATATATATATATATGAAGTCTGTTGGGGATGAGAGAGCTTGGGAAGTGAGTCAGTTGTTGTTCGCTGATGATACAGCGCTGGTGGCTGATTCATGTGAGAAACTGCAGAAGCTGGTGACTGAGTTTGGTAAAGGGTGTAAAAGTAGAAAGTTAAGAATAAATGTGAAAAAGAGCAAGGTAATTAGGTACAGTAGGGTTCAGGGACAAGTCAATTGGGAGGAAAGTTTGAATGGAGAAAAACTGGAGGAAGTAAAGTGTTTTAGATATCTGGGAGTGGATCTGGCAGCGGATGGAACCATGGAAGCGGAAGTGGATCGTAGGGTGGGGGAGGGGGCGAAAATCCTGGGAGCCTTGAAGAATGTGTGGAAGTCGAGAACATTATCTCGGAAAGCAAAAATGGGTATGTTTGAAGGAATAGTGGTTCCAACAATGTTGTATGGTTGCGAGGCGTGGGCTATGGATAGAGTTGTGCGCAGGAGGATGGATGTGCTGGAAATGAGATGTTTGAGGACGATGTGTGGTGTGAGGAGGTTTGATCGAGTAAGTAACGTAAAGGTAAGAGAGATGTGTGGAAATAAAAAAGAGCGTGGTTGAGAGAGCAGAAGAGGGTGTTTTGAAATGGTTTGGGCACATGGAGAGATTGAGTGAGGAAAGATTGACCAAGAGGATATATTTGTCGGAGGTGGAGGGAACGAGGAGAAGTGGGAGACCAAATTGGAGGTGGAAAGATGGAGTGAAAAAGATTTTGTGTGATCGGGGCCTGAACATGCAGGAGGGTGAAAGGAGGGCAAGGAATAGAGTGAATTGGATCGATGTGGTATACCGGGGTTGACATGCTGTCAGTGGATTGAATCAGGGCATGTGAAGCGTCTTGGGTAAACCATGGAAAGCTGTGTAGGTATGTATATTTGCGTGTGTGGACGTATGTATATACATGTGTATGGGGGTGGGTTGGGCCATTTCTTTCGTCTCTTTCCTTGCGCTACCTCGCAAACGCGGGAGACAGCGACAAAGCAAAAAAAAAAGAAATATATATATATATATATATATATATATATATATATATATATATATATATATATATATATATATATATATATATATATATATATATATATATATATATATGTATATATATATATATATATATATATATATATATATATATATATATATATATATATATATATATATATATATATATATATATATATATATATATATATATATGTATATATATATATATATGTATATATATATATATATATATATATATATATATATATATTATCCCTGGGGATAGGGGAGATAGAATACTTCCCACGTATTCCCTGCGTGTCGTAGAAGGCGACTAAAAGGGAAGGGAGCGGGGGGCTGGAAATCCTCCCCTCTCGTTTTTTTTTTTTTTTTTTTTTTTTAATTTTCCAAAAGAAGGAACAGAGAAGGGGGCCAGGTGAGGATATTCCCTCAAAGGCCCAATCCTCTGTTCTTAACGCTACCTCGCTATCGCGGGAAATGGCGAATAGTATGAAAAAAAAAAAAAAAAAAAAAAAAATATATATATATATATATATATATATATATATATATATATATATATATATATATATATATATATATATATATATATGAGGGGCAAGTATGAAGTCTGTTGTGGATGAGAGAGCTTGGGAAGTGAGTCAGTTGTTGTTCGGTGATGATACAACGCTGGTGGCTGATCCATGTGAGAAACTGCAGAAGCTGGTGACTGAGTTTGATAAAGTGTGGGAAAGAAGAAAGTTAAGAGTAAATGTGAATAAGAGCAAGGTTATTAGGTACAGTAGGGTTGAGGGTCAAGTCAATTGGGAGGTAAGTTTGAATGGGGAAAAACTGGAGGAAGTAAAGTGTTTTAGATATCTGGGAGTGGATCTGGCAGCGGATGGAACCATGGAAGCGGAAGTGAATCATAGTGTGGGGGAGGGGGCGAAAATTCTGGGAGCCTTGAAGAATGTTTGGAAGTCGAGAACATTATCTCGGAAAGTAAAAATGGGTATGTTTGAAGGAATAGTGGTTCCAACAATGTTGTATGGCTGCGAGACGTGGGCTATGGATAGAGTTGTGCGGAGGAGGTTGGATGTGCTGGAAATGAGATGTTTGAAGACAATATTTGGTGCGAGGTGGTTTGATCGAGTAAGTAATGTAAGGGTAAGAGAGATGTGTGGAAATAAAAAGAGTGTGATTGAGAGAGCACAAGAGGGTGTTTTGAAATGGTTTGGTCACATAGAGAGAATGAGTGAGGACAGATTGACCAAGAGGATATATGTCAGCGGTGGAGGGAACGAGGAGAAGTGGGAGACCAAACTGGAGGTGGAAAGATGAAGTGAAAAAGATTTTGAGTGATCGGGGCCTGAACATGCAGGAGGGTGAAAGGCGTGCAAGGAATAGAGTGAATTGGAACGATGTGGTATACCGGGGTCGACGCAGGGAATACGGGGGAAGTATTCTTTCTCCCTATCCCCAGGGACATATATATATATATATACATATATACATATATATATATATATATATATATATATATATATATATATATATATATATATATATATATATATATATATATATATATATATATATGGGAGCGGGGGGGCTGGAAATCCTCCCCTCTCGTTTTTTTTTTTTTTTTTCAAAAGAAGGAACAGAGAAGTGGGCCAGGTGAGGATATTCCCTCAGAGGCCCTGTCCTCTGTTCTTAACGCTTATATATATACCGGGGGGCTGGAAATCCTCCCCTTTCGTTTTTTTTTTTTTTTTAATTTTCCAAAAGAAGGCCAGAGAAGAGGGAGGATTATTCCCTCAAAGGCCCAGCCCTCTGTTCTTAACGCTACCTCGCTAATGCGGGAAATGGCGAATACTTTGAAAGAAAGAAAGAAACATATATATTATGATATTATTATTTTGCTTTATTGCTGTCTCCAGCGTTAGCGAGGTAGCGCCATGAAACAGACGAAAGAGTGGCCCAACCCACCCGTAAACACATGTATGTACATACACGTCCACACACGCAAATATACATACCTATACATCTCAATGTACATATCCATATACACACACAGACATATACATATATACACATGTACATAATTCATACTGTCTGCCTTTATTTATTCCCATCGCCACCTCGACACACTTGGAATAACAACCCCCTCCCCCCTCATGTGTGTGAGGAAGCGTTCGGAAAAGACAACAAAGGCCCCATTCATTCACACTCAGTCTCTAGCTGTCATGTAATAATGCACTGACACCACAGCTCCCTTCCGCAGAAGATGCATGTGGCATGAGAAAGGTGAGGAATGGGCAGATTGGAAAAGGTAGGAAATGGTGGGATGAAGAGGTAAGACTGTTAGTGAAATAGAAGAGAGAGGCATCTGGACGATTTTCGCAGGGAAGTACTGCGAATGACTGGGAGATGTATAAAAAAACGCGGCAGAAGGTCAAGAGAAAGGTGCAAGAGGTGAAAAAGAGGGTAAATGAAAGTTAAGGTGAGAGAGTATCATTAAATTTTGAAGTAGAATAAAAAGATGTTTTAGGCGGAGGTGAGTAAAGTGCGTAAGACAAGAGAACTAATGGGAACATCGGTGAAGGGGTAAAATTGGGAGGTAATAACAAGTAGTGATGAAGTGAGAAGGAGATGGAGTGAATATTTTGAAGGTTTGTTGAATGTGTTTGATGATAGAGTGGCAGATATAGGGTGTTTTGGTCGAGGTGGTGTGCGAAGTAAGAGGGTCAGAGATAATGGTTTGGTAAACAGAGAAGAGGTAGTGAAAGCTTTGCGGAAGATGAAAGCCGGCAAGGCGGCGGGTTTGGATGGTATTGCAGTGGAATTTATCAAAAGAAGGGTGATTGTGTTGTTGACTGGATGATAAGGATATCTACTGTATGTATGGATCATAATGAAGTGCCTGAGGATTGGTGGAATGCATGCATGATGCCATTGTAAAAGGCAAAGGGGATAAGGTAAGAGTTCAAATTACAGAGGCATAAGTTTTTTAGTATTCTTGGGATATTTCATGGTAGGGTATTGATTGAGAGGGTAAAGGCAGGTACAAAGCATCAGATTGAGGAAGAGCAGTGTGGTTTCAGAAGTGGTAGAAGATGTGTGGATTAGGTGTTTGCTTTGAAGAATATATGTTTGAAATACTGATAGAAACAGATGGATTTGTATGAAGCATTTATGTATCTGGAGAAGTCATATTATAGGGTTGATAGAGATGCTCTGTTGAAGGTTTAAAGAGTATATGGCGTGGGAGGTAAGTTGTTAGAAGCAGTGAAGAGTTTTTACCAAGGATGTAAGGCATGTGGCCGAGCAGGAAGAGAGGAAGGTAATTGGTTCCCAGTGGATTTCGGTTTGCGAAAGGAGTGCATGATGTCTCCATGGTTATCTAATTTGTTTATGGATGGAGTCGTTAGGTAGGTGAATGCAAGAGCTTTGGAGAGACGGGCAAGTATATCGTCTGTTCTGGATGAAAGAGCTTGGGAAGTGAGTCAGATATTGTTCACTGATGATACAGCGCTGGTGGCTGATTCGGATGAGAAACTGAGTTTGGCAAAGTATGTGAAAGAAGTAGAGAGTAAATGTGAATACGAGCAAGGTTATTGCGTTCAGCAGGGTTGAGGGACAAGTAAATTGAGAGGTAAGCTTAAATGGAGAAAAACTGGAGGAAGTGAAGTTTTTTAGATATGTGGGAGTGGATGTAGAAGTGGATGGAACCATGGAAGCAGAAGTGAATCACACGGTGGGAGAGAGAGCCAAGGTTCTGGTAGCATTGAAGAATGTGTTATCTCAGAGAACGACAAAATGTGTACGTTTGAAGGATGTGTGGTTCCAACAATGTTATATGGTTGCAAGGTATGGGCTATAGATAGGGTTGTGCGATGAAGGGTGAATGTGTTGGAAATGAAATGTTTCAGGACAGTGTGTGGTGTGAGGTGGTTTGATCGAATAAGTAATGAAATGTAAGGGAGATGTGTTTTAATAAAAAGAGTGTGGTTGAGAAAGCAGAAAAGGGTGTGTTCAAATGGTTTGGACACGTGGAGAGAATGGGTGAGAAACGATTGACGAAGACGATATATGTGTCAGAGGTGGAGGAAAGGAGAAGCGGGAGACCGAATTACAGGTGGAAGGATGTAGTGCAAAAAGATTCTGAGAGAGCGGGGCCTGAGAATACAGGAGGGTGAAAGGCGTGCAAGAAACATATTGCATTGGAACAAATTGGTATATCAGGGTCGACGTGCTGTCAATGGATTTAACCAGGAAATATGAAGCGTCTTTGGTAAACCTTGGAAAGTTTTATGGGGCCTGGATGTGGAAAGGAAGCTGCGGTTTCAGTGCATTACACATGACACCTAGAGACAGAGTGTGAACGGATGAAGGCGGCAAGTGTGGATATGTACATGTGTATACATGTATATGTGGTTATATGTAAATGTACGTGTACGTTGGAATGTATATGTATGTATATGCGCGTGTGTGGAGGTTTATACATATACATGTGTAGGTGGATAGGTTTGGCCATTCCTCGTCTGCTTCCTTGCGTACCTCGCTAATGCGGGAGACTGCGGTTAAGCATGAGAATAGAAAATAGAGTATATATATATATATATATATATATATATATATATATATATATATATATATATATATATATATATATATATATATATATATATATATATATATATATATATCTTTCTTTTTTCTTTCAAACTATTCGCCATTTCCCGCATTAGCGAGGTTGCGTTAAGAACAGAGGACTGGGCCTTTGAGGGAATACCCTCACCTGGCCCAATTCTCTGTTCCTTCTTTTGGAAAATAAAAAAAAAAAAACGAGAGGGGAGGATTTCCAGCGCCCCGCTCCCTACCCTTTTAGTCGCCTTCTACGACACACAGGGAATACGTGGGAAGTATTCTTTTCCTCTATCCCCAGGGAATATACACATACATACATACATATAAATATATATATATATATATATATATATATATATATATATATATATATATATATATATATATATATATATATATATATATATATATATATATATATATATATATATATATATATATATATATAGGGGAGTGGGGGAGGAATGGGATGTATTTAGGGAATCAGTGATGGATTGCGCAAAAGATGCTTGTGGCATGAGAAGAGTGGGAGGTGGGTTGATTAGAAAGGGTAGTGAGTGGTGGGATGAAGAAGTTAGATTATTAGTGAAAGAGAAGAGAGAGGCATTTGGACGATTTTTCAGGGAAAAAAATGCAATTGAGTGGGAGATGTATAAAAGAAAGAGACAGGAGGTCAAGAGAAAGGTGCAAGAGGTGAAAAAGAGGGCAAATGAGAGTTGTATATATATATATATATATATATATATATATATATATATATATATATATATATATATATATATATATATATATATATATATATATATATATATATATATATATATATATATTATCCCTGAGGATAGGGGAGAAAGAATATTTCCCACGTATTCCATGCGTGTCGTAGAAGGCGACTAAAAGGGAAGGGAGCTGGGGGCTGGAAATCCTCCCGACTCGGTTTTTTTTTTAATTTTCCAAAAGGAGGGACAGAGAAGGGGGGCAAGTGAGGATATTCCCTCAAAGGTCCAGTCCTCTGTTCTTAACGCAACCTCGCTAATGCGGGTAATGGCGAATAGTATGAAAGAAAGAAATATATATATATATATATATATATATACATATATATATATATATATATATATATATATATATATATATATATATATATATATATATATATATATATATATATATATATATATATATATATATATATATACATATATTCTTTATCATTATTATAATTATTTTGCTTTGTCGCTGTCTCCCGCGTTTGCGAGGTAGCGCAAGGAAAAAGACGAAAGAAATGGCCCAACCCACCCCCATACACATGTATATACATACACGTCCACACACGCAAATCTACATACCTATACATCTCAATGTACATATATATACACACACACACAAACACATACATATATACCCATGCACACAATTCACACTGTCTGCCTTTATTAATTCCCATCGCCACCTCGCCACACATGGAATACCATCCCCCTCCCCACTCATGTTTGCGAGGTAGCGCTAGGAAAAGACAACAAAGGCCCCATTCGTTTACACTCAGTCTCTAGCTGGCATGCAATAATGCCCGAAACCACAGCTCCCTTTCCATATCCAGGCCCCACACAATTTTCCATGGTTTACCCCAGACGCTTCACATGCCCTGATTCAATCCACTGACAGCACGTCAACCCCGATATACCACATCGCTCCAATTCACTCTATTCCTTGCCAGCCTAACACCCACCTGCATGTTCAGGCCCCGATCACTCAAAATCTTTTTCACTCCATCTTTCCACCTCCAATTTGGTCTCCCACTTCTCCTCGTTCCCTCCACCTCCGACATATATATCTTCTTGGTCAATCTTTCCTCACTCATTCTCTCCATGTGCCCAAACCATTTCAAAACACCCTCTTCTGCTCTCTCAACCACGCTCTTTTTATTTCCACACATCTCTCTTACCCTTACATTACTTACTCGATCAAACCACCTCACACCACACATTGTCCTCAATCATCTCATTTCCAGCACATCCATCCTCCTGCGCACAACTCTATCCATCGCCCACGCCTCGCAACCATACAACATTGTTGGAACCATTATTCCTTCAAACATACCCATTTTTGCTTTCCGAGATAATGTTCTCGACTTCCACACATTCTTCAAGGTTCACAGGATTTTCGCCCCCTCCCCCACCCTAAGATTCACTTCCGCTTCCATGGTTCCATCCGCTGCCAGATCCACTCCCAGATATCTAAAACACTTTACTTCCTCCATTTTTTCTCCATTCAAACTTACCTCCCAATTGACTTGACCCTCAACCCTACTGTACCTAATAACCTTGCTCTTATTCACATTTACATTTAACTTTCTTCTTTCACACACTTTACCAAACTCAGTCACCAGCTTCTGCAGTTTCTCACATGAATCAGCCACCAGCGCTGTATCATCAGCGAACAACAACTGACTCACTTCCCAAGCTCTCTCATTCACAACATACTTCATACTTGCCCCTCTTTCCAAAAATCTTGCATTCACCTCTCTAACAACCCCATCCATAAACAAATTAAACAACCATGGATGGAGACATCACACATCCCTGCCGCAAACCTACATTCACTGAGAACCAATCACTTTCCTCTCTTCCTACACGTACACATGCCTTACATCCTCGATTAAAACTTTTCACTGCTTCTAACAACTTGCCTCCCACACCATATATTCTTAATACCTTCCACAGAGCATCTCTATCAACTCTATCATATGCCTTCTCCAGATCCATAAATGCTACATACAAATCCATTTGCTTTTCTAAGTATTTCTATATATATACATACATATATATATATATATATATATATATATATATATATATATATATATATATATATATATATATATATATATATATATATATATATATATATATATATTTTTTTTTTTTTTTTTTTTTTTTTTTTTTTTTACTTTGTCGCTGTCTCCCGCGCTTGCGAGGTAGCGCAAGGAAACAGACGAAAGAAATGGCCAAACCCCCCCATACACATGTATATACATACGTCCACACACGCAAATATACACACCTACACAGCTTTCCATGGTTTACCCCAGACGCTTCACATGCCTTGATTCAATCCACTGACAGCACGTCAGCCCCGGTATACCACATCGCTCCAATTCACTCTATTCCTTGCCCTCCTTTCACCCTCCTGCATGTTCAGGCCCCGATCACACAAAATCTTTTTCACTCCATCTTTCCACCTCCAATTTGGTCTCCCTCTTCTCCTTGTTCCCTCCACCTCCGACACATATATCCTCCTGGTCAATCTTTCCTCACTCATCCTCTCCATGTGCCCAAACCACTTCAAAACACCCTCTTCTGCTCTCTCAACCATGCTCTTTTTATTTCCACACATCTCTCTTACCCTTACGTTACTCACTCGATCAAACCACCTCACACCACACATTGTCCTCAAACATCTCATTTCCAGCACATCCATCCTCCTGCGCACAACTCTATCCATAGCCCACGCCTCGCAACCATACAACATTGTTGGAACCACTATTCCTTCAAACATACCAATTTTTGCTTTCCGAGATAATATCTCGACTTCCACACATTCTTCAAGGCCCCAAGAATTTTCGCCCCCTCCCCCACCCTATGATCCACTTCCGCTTCCATGGTTCCATCCGCTGCCAGATCCACTCCCAGATATCTAAAACACTTCACTTCCTCCAGTTTTTCTCCATTCAAATATCCCTGGGGATAGGGGAAAAAAGAATACCTCCCACGCATTCCTCAGGGGACGGAAGCGGGGGGCTACAAACACTCCCCTTCTTATATTTTAACTTTCGAAAAGGGGAAACAGAAGAAGGAGTTAAGCTGATAGTGCTCATCCTCCTGGAAGGCTCAGACTGGGGTGTCTAAATGTGTGTGGATGTAGCCAAGATGAGAAAAAAGGAAAGATAGGTAGTATGTTTGAGAAAAGGAACCTGGATGTTTTGCCTCTGAGTGAAACGAAGTTCAAGGGTAAAGGGGAACTGTGGTTTCGGGATGTCTTAGGAGTAAAGTCAGGGGTTAGTGAGAGGACAAGAGCAAGGCACTACTGAAATAGGAGTGGTGGGAGTTTCTGATAGAGTGTAAGAAAGTAAACTCTACATTGATATGGGTAAAACTGAAAGAGGATGGAGAGAGATGGGTGATTATTGGTGCATATGCACCTGGGTATGAGAAGAAAGATCATGATAAGCAATTGTTTTGGGAGTAGCGGAGTGAGTGTGTAATAGTTTTGAAGCACGAGACCGGGTTATAGTGATGTGTGATTTGAATGCAAAGGTGAGTAATGTGGCACTTAAGTGAATAATTGGTGTGCATGGGATGTTCAGTGTTGTAAATGGAAATGATGAAGAGCTTGTATATTTTTGTGCTGAAAAAGGACTGGTGATTGGGAATACCTGGTTTGAAAAGAGAGACATACATAAGTATACATATGTAAGTAGGAGAGATGGCCAGAGAGCGTTATTGGATTACGTGGTAATTTATAGGCGCGCGAAAGAGAGACTTTTGGATGTTAATGTGCTGACAGGTGCAACTGGAGGGATGTCTGATCATTGTCTTGTTGAGGCGAAGGTGAACATTTATAGAGGTTTTCAGAAAAGAGGAGAGAATGTTGGGGTGAAGAGAGTGGTGAGAGTAAATGAGCTTGGGAAGGAGACTTGTGTGAGGAATACCAGGAGAAACTGAGTACAGAATGGAAAAAGGTGAGAACAAAGGGCGTATGGGGAGTGGGGGAGGAATGGAATTTATCTAGAGAAGTAGTGATGGCTTGCGCAAAAGATGCTTGTGGCATGAGAAGCGTGGGAGGTGGGCATATTAGAAAGGGTATTGAGTGGTGGGATGAAGAAGTAGGATTATTGGTTAAAGAGAAGAGGGAGGCATTTGGACGAATTTTCGAGGGAAATAATGCAAATGACTGGGAGATGTATAAAAGAAAGAGGCAGGAGGTCAAGAGAAAGGTGTAAGAGGTTAAAAAGAGGACAAATGAAAGTTGGGGTGAGAGTGTATCATTAAATTTTAGAGGGGAATTAAAAGGTGTTTTGGAAGAATGTAAATAAAGTGCGTAAGACAAGGGAACAAATGGGAACATCAGTGAATGGGGCTAATGAGGAGATGATAACAAGTAGTGGTGATGTGAGAAGGAGATGGAGTGAGTATTTTGAAGGTTTGTTGAATGTGTTTGATGATATAGTGGCAGGTATACGGTGTTTTGGTCGAGGTGGTGTGCAAAGTGAGAGGGTTAGGTTAGGATGGTATTGCAATGGAATCTATTAAAAAAGGAACTGACTGTATTGTCGACTGGTTGGAAAAGGTTATTTGATATATGTATGACTCATGGTGAGGTGTCTGAGGACTGGCGGAATGCTTACATAGTGCCATTGTACAGAGGCAAAGGGGATAAGAGTGAGTGCTCAAATTACAGAGGTATAAGTTTGTTGAGTATTCCTGTCATGTATAATGCATCGAAACCACAGTTCCCTTTCCACATCCAGGCCCCACAAAACTTCCCATGGTTTACCCGAGACGCTTCACATGCCCTGGTCCAATCCATTGACAGCACGTCGACCCCAGTATATCACAATTCACTCTATTCCTTGCTCGTCTTTCACCCCCTGCATGTTCAGAATCACTCAGAATCTTTTTCACTCCATCTTTCCACCTTCAATTTGTTCTCCCACTTTTCGCTCCCTCCACCACTGACACATATATCCTCTTGGTCAAAATTTCCTCACTTATTCTCTCAATGTGACCAAACCATTTCAAAACACTCTCTTCTGCTCTCCCAACCACAATCTTTTTATTACCACACATCTCTCTTACCCTTTCATTACTAACTCGATCAAACCACCTCACACCACATATTGTCCTCAAACATCTCATTTCCAGCACACCAACCCTCCTCCGCACAACTCTATTTATAGCTCACGCCTCTCAAACATATAACATTGTTGGAACCACTATTCCTTCAAACATACCCATTTTTGCTTTCCAAGATAACTTTCTCGACTTCCACACATTTTTCAACGCTCTCAGAAATTTCGCCCCTTCCCCCACCCTATGATTACTTCCGCCTCCATGGTTCCATCCGCTACCAAATCCACTCCAAGATATCTAAAATATTTCATTTCCTTCAGTTTTTCTCCATTCAAACTTACCTCCCAATTGACTTGCACCTCAACCTTACTGTACTTAAAACATTGCTCTTATTCGCATTTCTCTTAGCTTTCTTTTTTCACACACTTTACCAAACTCAGTCACCAGCTTCTGCAGTTTCTCACCCGAATCAGCCACCAGCGCTGTATCATCAGCGAACAACAAATGACTCACTTCCCATGCTCTCTCATCCACAACAGACTGCATACTTGCCTCTCTTTCCAAAACTCTTTCATTTACCTCCCTAACAACCACATCCATAAACAAATCAAACAACCATGGAGACATCACGCACCGTTGCCGTGATATTTTGGCTCTCAGTTAAACGAAGCTCAAAGGTAAAGGGGAAGAGTGGTTTGGGAATGTCTTGGGAGTAGAGGCAGGCGTTGGTGAGAGGACAAGAGCAAAGGAAAGAGTAGCACTACTCCTGAACAGAAGTTGTGGCAGTATGTGATAGAGTTTAAGAAAGTAAACTCAAGATTGATATGGGCAAAAAGGAAAGTGGATGGCGAGAGATGAGTGATTATTGGTGCTTATGCACTTCGTCATGAGAAGAAAGATCATGAGAGGCAAGCGTTCAGGGAGCAGCTGAGTGAGTGTGTTAGCAGCTTTGATGCACGAGACCGAGATATAATGATGGGTTTTTTGAACACAAAGGTGAGTAATGTGGCAGTTGAGGGTATAATTAGTGTACATGAGGTGTTCAATGTTGTAAATAGAAATAGTGAAGAGCTTTTAGATTTGTGTGCTGATAATGACTGGTGACTGGGAATAATTGGTTTAAAAAGAGATACACCTAAGTATACGCATGTAAGTAGGAGAGGTGGCCAGAGAAGGTTATTAGATTACGGGTAATTGATAGGCACGTGAAACAGAGACTTTTGGGTGTTAAGTGCTGAGAGGGGCAACTGGAGGGACATCTGATCATTATTTTGTTGAGTCAAAGGTGAAGATTTGTAAAAGTTTTCAGAAAAGAAGAGAAAATGTTGGGATGAAGAGAGTGGTGAGAGTAAGTGAGCTTGGAAATGAGACTTGTGTGAGGAAGTTCCAAGAGAGATTGACTACAGAACAGAAAAAGGTAAGAGCAAATGACGTAAGGGGAGTGGGGGAGGTATGGAATGTATTTTGGGAAGCAGTGATGACTTGCGCAAAAGATGCCTGCGGCATGAGAAAGGTGGAAGGTGGGCAGATTAGAAAGGGTAGTGAGTGGTGAGATGAAGAAGTAATATTGTTGGTGAAAGAGAAGAGAGAGGCATTTGGACGGCTTTTGCAGGGAAACAGTGCAAGTGACTGAGAGGTGTATAAAAGAAAAGTGGCAGGGGGTGAAAACGAGGGCAAATGAGAGTTAGGGTGAGAGAGTATCATTACATTTTAGGGAGAATAAAAAGATGCTTTGGAAGGAGGTAAATAAAGTGCGTAAGACAAGAGAACAAATGGGAACGTCGGTGAAGGAGGCAAATAACAAGTAGTGGTGAAGTGAAAAGGAGGTGGAGGTGCGCTGAATGTGTTTCATGATAGAGTGGCAGATGTAGGGTGTTTTGTCGATATGGTGTGTGAAATGAGAGGGTCAGGGAGAATGGTTTGGTAAACATAGAAGAGGTAATGAAAGCTTTGCGGAAGATGAAATCCGGCAAGGTGGTGGGTTTGGATGGTATTGCAGTGGAATTTATTGAGAAAATAGCGTGACTGTGTTGTTGACTTGTTGGTGATGATATTCAATGTATGTATGATTCATGGTGAAGTGATTGAGGATTGGCGGAATGCATGCATAGTGCCAATGTACAAAGGCAAAGGGGATAAAGGTGAGTGTTCAAATTACAGAGGTATAAGTTTGATGAGTATTCCTAAGAAATCAATGGGAGGGTATTCATTGAGAGGGTAAAGGCATGTACAAAGCATCAGATTGGGGAAGAGCAGTGTGGTTTCAGAAGTGGTAGAGGATGTGTGGATCAGGTGTTTGCTTTGAAGAATGTATGTGAGAGGTACTTAGAAAAACAAATTTATTTCATTTAGCATTTATGTATCTGGAAAAGGCATATGATAGAGTTGATAGAGATGCTCTGTGGAAGGTATTAAGAGTATATGTGTGGGAGTTAAGTTGCTAGATCCAGTGATAAGTTTCTATCCCGGATATAAGGCATGTGTACGAGTAGGAAGAGAAGAAAGTGATTGGTTCCCAGTGAATGTCGGTTTGCAACAAGAGTGCGTGATGTCTCCATGGTTGTTTAATTTGTTTATGGATGGGGTTGTTGGGGAAGTGAATACAAGAGTTTTGGAGTGAGGGGCAAGTATACAGCCTGTTGTGGATGAGAGGCCTTGGGAAGTGAGTCAATTGTTGTTTGCTGATGATACAGTGCTGGTGGCTGATTCGGATGAGAAACTGCAGAAACTGGTGACTGAGTTTGGTAAAGTGTGTGAAAGAAGAAAACTGAGAGTATATATAAATCAGAGCAAGGTTCAGTAGGGTGGAGGGACAATTCGCTTGGGAGGTATGTTTGAATGGAGAAAAACTGGAGGAAGTGAAGTGTTTTAGATATCTGGGAGTGGATTTAGCAGCGGATGGAACCATGGACGCACTTCACCATGCACGATACATATATTGAATATCTTCACCAATCAGTCAACAACAGTCATAATACGTTTAATACGTTCTACTGTAATACCATCCAAACCCGTCGCCTTGCCGGCTTTCATCTTTTGCAAAGCTTTCACTACCTTTTCTCTGTTAACCAACCATTCTCCCTGACGCTCTCATGAGCTTCGCACACCACCTCGACCATAATACCCTATATATACCACTATCATGAAACGCATTCAATAAACATTCAAAATACTCACTCTGTCTCCTTCTCACTTCACCACTAATTGTTATTACCTCCCCATTTGCCCATTCACCGATGTTCCCATCTGTTCTCTTGTCTTACGCACTTTATTTACCTCCTTCCAAAACATCTTATTCTCCCTAAAATTAAACGATACTCTCTCACCCCAGCTCTCATTTGCCCTCTTTTTCACCTACTGCACCTTTCTCTTGACTTCCTGCCTCTTTCTCTTATACATCTCCCAGTCATTGGCACTATTTCCCGGCAAAAATCGTCCAAATGCCTCTCTCTTCTCTTTCACCAACATCCTTACTTCTTCATCCTACCACTCACTACCCTTTCTAATCTGCCCACCTCCCACCTTTACCATGCCACAGGCATCTTTTGTGCAAGCCATCACTGCTTCCATAGATACATCCCATTCCTCCCTTATTCCCCTTGCGTCATTTGCTCTCACCTTTTTCCATTCTGCACTCAATCTCTCCTGGTACTTCTTCACACAAGCCTCCTTTCCAAGCTCACTCACTCTCACCACTCTCTTTTTTTCTGAAAAATTCTACAAATGTTTACCTTCGGCTCCACAAGATAATGATCAGACACACCTCCAGTTGCCCCTCTAAGCACAGTAACATCCAAAAGTCTCTCGTTCACGCACCTATCAATCAATACATAATCCAAAAACGGTCTCTGGCCATCTCTCCTACTTATATACGTATATTTATGTATAGCTCTCTTTTTAAATCAGGTATTCCCAATCACCAGTCCTTTTTCAGCAAACAAATCTACAAGCTCTTCATTATTTTCATTCAGAACAATGAACACCACATGTACACTAATTATTCCCTCAACTGCCACATTACCCACCTTTGCATTTAAATCACCCATCACTATAACCCGGTCTCATGCATCAAACGTGCAAACACGCTCACTTAGCTGCTCCCAAAACACTTGCCTCTCATGATCTTTCTTCTCATCCCCAGGTGCATAGGCACCAATAATCCCCCATCTCTCTCCATCCACTTTCAGTTTTTCCTATATCAATATAAAGTTTACTTTCTTACACTCTATCACATGCTCCGACAACTCCTGCTTCAGGAATAGTGTTACTCCTTCCTTTGCTCTTGTCCTCTCATTAACCCCTGACTCTACTCCCAAGACACTCCCAAACCACTCTTCCCCTTTCCTCTTGAGCTTCATTTCACTGAGCCAAGACATCCAGGTTCCTTTCCTCAAACATACTACCTATCTCTCCTTTTTCTCATCTTGGCTACATCCACACACATTTAGACATCCCAGTCTTAGCCTTCGAAGAGGATGAGCACTCACCGCATGACTCCTTCGTCTGTTTCCCCTTCTAGAAAAAAAGATATATATATATATATATATATATATATATATATATATATATATATATATATATATATATATATATATATATATATATATATATATATATATATATATATATATATATATATATATATATATATATGGATGGGGTTGTTAGGGAGGTAAATGCAAGAGTTTTGGAAAGAGGGGCAAGTATGAAGTCTGTTGGGGATGAGAGAGCTTGGGAAGTGAGTCAGTTGTTGTTCGCTGATGATACAGCGCTGGTGGCTGATTCATGTGAGAAACTGCAGAAGCTGGTGACTGAGTTTGGAAAAGTGTGTGGAAGAAGAAAGTTAAGAGTAAATGTGAATAAGAGCAAGGTTATTAGGTACAGTAGGGTTGAGGGTCAAGTCAATTGGGAGGTGAGTTTGAATGGAGAAAAACTGGAGGAAGTGAAGTGTTTTAGATATCTGGGAGTGGATCTGGCAGCGGATGGAACCATGGAAGCGGAAGTGAATCATAGGGTGGGGGAGGGGGCGAGAATCCTGGGGGCCTTGAAGAATGTGTGGAAGTCGAGAACATTATCTCGGAAAGCAAAAATGGGTATGTTTGAAGGAATAGTGGTTCCAACAATGTTGTATGGTTGCGAGGCGTGGGCTATGGATAGAGTTGTGCGCAGGAGGATGGATGTGCTGGAAATGAGATGTTTGAGGACAATGTGTGGTGTGAGGTGGTTTGATCGAGTGAGTAACGTAAGGGTAAGAGAGATGTGTGGAAATAAAAAGAGCGTGGTTGAGAGAGCAGAAGAGGGTGTTTTGAAGTGGTTTGGGCACATGGAGAGGATGAGTGAGGAAAGATTGACCAGGAGGATATATGTGTCGGAGGTGGAGGGAACAAGGAGAAGAGGGAGACCAAATTGGAGGTGGAAAGATAGAGTGAAAAAGATTTTGTGTGATCGGGGCCTGAACATGCAGGAGGGTGAAAGGAGGGCAAGGAATAGAGTGAATTGGAGCGATGTGGTATACCGGGGTTGACGTGCTGTCAGTGGATTGAATCAAGGCATGTGAAGCGTCTGGGGTAAACCATGGAAAGCTGTGTAGGTATGTATATTTGCGTGTGTGGACGTATGTATATACATGTGTATGTGGGGGGGGTTGGGCCATTTCTTTCGTCTGTTTCCTTGCGCTACCTCGCAAACGCGGGAGACAGCGACAAAGTATAATAATATATATATATATATATATATATATATATATATATATATATATATATATATATATATATATATATATATATATATATATATATATATATATATATATATATATATATATATATATATATATATATGGGAGTGAATTTGGCAGCGGATGGAACCATGGAAGCGGAAGTGGATCATAGCGTGGGGGAGGGGGCGAAGTTTCTGGAAGCGATGAAGAATGTGTGGAATTCGAGAACACTACCTCGGAAAGCAAAAATGGGTATGTTTGAAGGAATAGTGGTTCCAACAATGTTATATGGCTGCGAAGCGTGGGCTCTGGATAGAGTTCTGAGGAGGAGGGTGGATGTGCTGGAAATGAGATGTTTGAGGACAATATGTGGTGTGAGGTGGTTTGATCGAGTAAGTAAAAATAGGGTAAGAGAGCTGTGTGGTAATAAAAAGAGTGTGTTTGAGAGAGCAGATAAAGGTGTTTTGAAATGGTTTGGTCACATGGAAAGAATGAGTGAGGAAAGATTGACCAAGAGGATATATGTGTCAGAGGTGGAGGGAACGAGAAGTGGGAGACCAAGTTGGAGGTGGAAAGATGGAGTAAAAAGAATTTTGAGTGATCGGGGTCTCAACATGTAGGAGGGTGAAAGGCGTGCAAGGAATAAAGTGAACTGACACGATGTGGTATACCGGGGTCGACGTGCTGTCAATGGATTGAACCAGGGCATGTGATGCATCTGGGGTAAACCATGGAAAGTTCTGTGGGAACTGGATGTGGAAAGAGAGCTGTGGTTTCAGTGCATTATACATGACAGCTAGAGACTGAGTGTGAACGAATGTGGCCTTTGTTGTCTTTTCCAAGCGTTACCTCGTGCACATGCGGGGGGAGGGGTTTATTTAATGTGTGGTGGGGTGGCGATGGGAATGAATAAAGGTAGACAGTATGAAATATGTACATATGTATATATGTATATGTATGTGTGTATACATATGTATACATTGAGATGTATATTTGCGTGTGTGCACATGTATGTATATATGTGTCTATGTGGGTGGGTTGGGCTATTCTGTCGTCCGTTTCCTTGCGCTACCTCGCTAACGCAGGAGACAGCGAGAAAGCAAAATAAATAAATAAGTAAATAAATAAATAAATGAATATATATATATATATATATATATATATATATATATATATATATATATATATATATATATATATATATATATATATATATATATATATATATATATATATATATACATATATATATATGTATCTATATATATATATATATATATATATATATATATATATATATATATATATATATATAGATATGTTTTTTTCTTTTTTTTTTTTTGCTTTGTCGCTGTCTCCCGCGTTTGCGAGGTAGCGCAAGGAAACAAACGAAAGAAATGGCCCAACCCACCCCCATACACCTGTATATACATACGTCCACACACGCAAATATACATACCTACACAGCTTTCCATGGTTTACCCCAGACGATTCACATGCCCTGGTTCAATCCACTGACAGCACGTCAATCCCGGTATACCACATCGATCCAATTCACTCTATTCCTTGCCCTCCTTTCACCCTCTTGCATGTTCAGGCCCCGATCACACAAAATCTTTTTCACTCCATCTTTCCACCTCCAATTTGGTCTCCCACTTCTCCTCGTTCCCTCCACCTCCGACACATATATCCTCTTGGTCAATCTTTCCTCACTCATTCTCTCCATGTGCCCAAGCCATTTCAAAACACCCTCTTCTGCTCTCTCAACCACGCTTTTTTTATTTCCACACATCTCTCTTACCCTTACATTACTTACTCGATCAAACCACCTCACACCACACATTGTCCTCAAACATCTCATTTCCAGCACATCCACCCTCCTGCGCACAACTCTATCCATAGCCCACGCCTCGCAACCATACAACATTGTTCGAACTACTATTCCTTCAAACATACCCATTTTTGCTTTCCGAGATAATGTTCTCGACTTCCACACATTCTTCAAGGCTCCCAGGATTTTCGCCCCCTCCCCCACCCTATGATTCACTTCCGCTTCCATGGTTCCATCCGCTGCCAGATCCACTCCCAGATATCTAAAACACTTTACTTCCTCCAGTTTTTCTCCATTCAAACTTACCTCCCAGTTGACTTGACCCTCAACCCTACTGTACCTAATAACCTTGCTCTTATTCACATTTACTCTTAACTTTCTTCTTTCACACACTTTACCAAAGTCAGTTACCATCTTCTGCAGTTTCTCACATGAATCAGCCACCAGCGCTGTATCATCAGCGAACAACAACTGACTCACTTCCCAAGCTCTCTCATCCACAACAGACTTCATACTTGCCCCTCTTTCCAAAACTCTTGCATTCACCTCCCTAACAACCCCATCCATAAACAAATTAAACAACCATGGAGACATCACACACCCCTGCTGCAAACCTACATTCACTGAGAACCAATCACTTTCCTCTCTTCCTACACATACACATGCCTTACATCCTCGATAAAAACTTTTCACTGCTTCTAACAACTTGCCTCCCACACCATACATTCTTAATACCTTCCACAGAGCATCTCTATCAACTCTATCATATGCCTTCTCCAGATCCATAAATGCTACATACAAATCCATTTGCTTTTCTAAGTATTTCTCACATACATTCTTCAAAGCAAGCACCTGATCCACACATCCTCTACCACTTCTGAAATATAATATAAAATATATAGTATAATATATATATATATATATATATATATATATATATATATATATATATATATATATATATATATATATATATATATATATTATCCCTGGGGATAGGGAAGAAATAATACTTCCCACGTATTCCTTGCGGGTCGTAAACGACGACTAAATGGGGAGGGAGCGGGGGGTGGGAATCTTCCCCTCCAGCTTTTACTTTTCCAAAAGAAAGAACAGAGAAGAGTCCAAGTGAGGATATTTCCCTTTTATGCTCAGTTCTCTCTTCTTAACGCTACTTCGCTAACGCGGTAAATGGCGAATATGCTTAAGAAAAATACAGTTGTTACGTTATTTTTGGTAGTAGAACTTACTAGAGATCATTCTTTGATAGTTTATGTTCAAGAGAGATTACCATGGTAGCTCATAGCCATCGTTTAAGCAAAACCTCTTAATCAAGACATTAGTGACCCAACTTGTCCGATTTACTTCTCAGCATATTTTGACTACTCACTTTCCTGTAGACAAGATAAAAGCCAATATCCTTTTTACATCTAATACCTAAATGTAATGACACGAGTCTACATAACATGACAGTAAAATGCCCGTAATCACGCAGTGAATGGAATCTACATACCTAACTGGTTGCAACGCTACTAACGTAATTGGTCATTAAGCATGGGTTCGAGGACATTACATTAGATATCTAAGGCTACTCACAGTATCAGAAATAATAATGCATGCATCCTAAAACAACTGCTTAAATATCTAAGGCTTCTCATGGAATCTCAAATAATGTGGCATGCAACCTAATACAATTGCTAATAGTAACTAAACATCCGAATTCTCAATTACAAGGGACTTCTTGTTCTCTGGCGCTAAAAGTTCCCTTGGTTGTGAAAACATGGTCTTAGCTGGATTCTTAGTAGCTAGACTGCAGCTGGGTTTCTGGGTGTGAGTGTGCCTGTGGCTAAGCAATGGACCCTCGTCCTCCACGTCAGGTCGGTCCGTGCTCGCGTTTCCTATAACGGCGCTTGGTCAAGCACGTCCTCAAGACTCTTCCCAGCTGGGACCCCGACCGGTGCTCTACCGATGATCGACCCACACCGGTGCTCGACCCATACAGCTGCAAGACCCAACCAGGCCCGATCCACATAGGCTGGACTCATCCAGGTTGCCCTGTAGGAATTAAAGTTATCAGTGTCTCTTGTAGACACATTATTGCCTCACTACCCTCAAGGGGGCAGCCATGCACACCTTTTACAAACACCTTTGGTACTAAATCGAGGTGCTAGCTTAGAAGGATTTCTTTGTAGATGTTGTATGCTATGCCCCCGGGCTAAGTAACTGTCTCTAAAGGGATAGGATGCTCACTGACACTGAGTGACTGGGTGTTGTCTGTGTACTGCGTGACCCGAAATAAAGTTGGCTGCCAAGGCGATCATTTCAGTTTCACTGAATAATTACTTCACTATATCACTTTGTCACTTTTCCACATTCTATACATTTTCGTGGTTTCATTCTTTGACAGTACGTTCTTATTTGAGCACCGTATATATCAAACTTTTGCACTTGGCTTAATTCTACTTGGCAACTGATATGGACGTGGACATGTTCCTTGTGTTTAACAATGTAATATCTATAATTAATCTCCAGCTATACTCATGATACATGACTCGGGATATTCTACGTGCTTGTTCCTTGCATTAGTCTTACAATATGATAATTTCCTCCTTACTAGCTAAACAGTATTACAAGAGTACCCATGATTGGAATCTTTACCCCCACGCTGGAGGGATGTGATGGGGGTAAGTGTCTGGCTGTCTGCTCCTCGCTGTTGACCGTGGGCACTGATGAACAACGTGGAGTTGCCAACATGTGCTTTCCCTCCCCGATATAGTGGCTCTACTAATAATATATATTCTTAGGGAGGTAATTACAAGAGTTTTGGAGAGAGGGGTGAGTATGCAATCTGTGGTGGATGAGAGGGCTTGGGAAGTGAGTCAGTTGTTGTTCGCCGATGATACAGCTCTAGTGGCTGATCCGTGCGAGAAACTGCAGAGGTTGGTGACTGAGTTTGGAAAAGTGTGTGAAAGGAGAAAGTTGAGTGTAAATGTAACAGCAAAGTTATTAGGTTTAGTAGGGTTGAGGGACAAGTTCATTGGGATGTAAGTTTGAATGGAGAAAAAATGGAGGAATTGCAGCGATCTAGATATCTGGGAGTGGACTTAGCAGCGGATGGAACCATGGAAGTGGAAAGTGAGTCACAGGGTGGGGAAGGGGGCGAAGTTTCTGGGAGTAATGAAGAATGTGTGGAAGGAGAGAACGTTATATCGGAGAGCAAAAATGGGTATGTCTGAAGGAATAGTAGTTCCAACAATGTTATATGGTTGAGAGGCATGGGCCATAGATAGGGTTGTACGAAGGAAGGTGGACGTGATGGAAATGAAATGTTTGAGGACAATATGTGGTGTGAGGTGGTTTGATCGAGTGAGTAATGTAAGAATAAGAGAGATATGTGGAAATAAAAAGACTATGGTTGAGAGAGCAGAAGAGAGTATGTTTAAATGATTTGGATATACAGAAAGAATGAGTCAGGAAAGATTGACAAAGAAGATATATGTGTCAGAGGTGGAGAGAACAAGTAGAAGTGGGAGACCAAATTGGAGGTGGAAGGATGGAGTGAAAAAGATTTTGAGCGATCGGGGCCTGAACATACAGGAGGGTAAGAGGCGTGCAAGGATAAATTGAATTGGAACGATGTATTATACCAAATCGACATGCTGTCAACTGACTGAACCAGAGAATGTGAAGCGTCTGGGGTAAAGCCATGGAAAGGTCTGTGGGGCCTGAATGTGGATAGGGAGCTGTGGTTTCGGTGCATAACACATAACAGATAGAGACTCAGTGTGAACGAATGTGGCCTTTTTGTCTGTATTCCTGGCGCTGCCTCGCTGAAGTAGGGGGACAGCGACTCTGTTTTCCTGTGGGGCGGGGTAGCGACAGGGATGGCTGAAAGCAAGCAAGTATGAATATTACATGAGTATGTATGTAATGTCTGCGTATGTGTATGTATATGTATGTGTATGTTGATATGTATATGTATGTATATGTGCATATGTGGGCGAATATGTATATCTATGTGTATGTGAGTGGATGGACCATCCTTCGTTTGTTTTCTGGCGCTACCTCGCTGAGAACATCTGGTTCGTTGTGTCTCCCCGTCTGTGTTTGTTTTGCGGATAAAGACATAGCTGAGTGATAACTTTATGCACACACTCAGATCTCCCCTTGTCCAACACTTCTTATCGTGTTACATTCGACCCCACTAATGAAAATGTCGCAGTTCCGCCCAGCGACCATTTCATATCCTGAAATGCTGAAGCCGGTTACTACCCTCATTCATTATTCTTCATTACTGCCTGAACTCTACCAATACTTCTCTACTGTCTGGCCCATTTTTTGAGGTTCCTCAGTAACGCAATTGTTCTTGACTACTAGCTGTGTTCTCTCCTGTCCCCAGCCCACAATGAAGGAATACGAGGCCGAACATTTTACCATACCTCACCCATCCTCCTGGCGCCACCTGCACCTCAATCCATTTCCAGAGCCTACCTGGCTATCAAACCCTGCGACCCATCTACAAATGTCCAGCTCAATTTTCGAGATATCTAGACATAATGACCGTTCCTCTGGCCAATTACTACCCGATACGCCGCAATGCCAAGTGCCGTAATCATACCCATCTTTCACCACACACCCTTTCCTACATTCCTATTACTCACTAACCCCTCTCATCATTTGCCCAATTTTCTGGCTATTCACCTCTGCCACCTTAAGTATTCTTTAATACACCCCCATCACCCCATCGCCACTGAAAACTGCTCATAGCGTACCTAACTATGGCCAATGCTTCCTCTACAAAATTACCGTTGGGCAGTCAGCTTCTATCCCTTACTGACCACCCTGTATCGCCACGGTATCAAACTCCTCACCGCAGCTTCCCACATGGGTGTGAGAGACTGCCAAGTCAGCTGACTCCACACGCTGCCTCTGTCACTCGTCACCACACCCTACAAGTTGACCAACATGATCGCTGCTGTTGTTGTCACAGATAAAGGCAAACAAAATTATCCACGCCTCCATCTTTTCGTACCCTAGATATCGTGAGTAGCCTCCTCACCAGCCACTCTCTGGTACCAATTGAAGGGGGTCAAAAAATAGAGAACAAAAGGTAAGAGAGAAGTGAAATACTGTTATTACGTTATTATTGCTAGCAGTACTCTCTAGAGATTATTATTTGATAGTTGATGATGTTCAAGTGAGATTACCATGGAGGATGGGCATGGCTAAAGGAAAACCCCTTGATTAAGACATTAATGATCCAACTAAGCCAATGGACTGCCATGCTTTGACTACTCACTTTCCTGTAGGTTAAGGAAACGCTAATAACCCTCTTAAATCTGATGCCTAAATAAAATAACACGAGTCCACACAAGACGGTTAAATGTGTGTAAGTACGCAGTGACTGGAATCTTAATATCTAACTGGTGCAACACTACTCACATAGTCAGTCATTATGCATGGATCCACAGGACGTTATTACATTACATATCTACGGCTACTCAGAGTATCAGAAATAGTGGCATGCATCCTAACACAAATGCTTGTAGTAACAACTAAACATACTAGTTCACGATTGCAAGGGACTTCTTGTTCACCGGTGCTAAAAGTTCACTTGAGCCTTAGCTAGATTTTTAATAGCTGGACTGCAGCCAGGTCTCTGGGTGTGAGTGTGCCTGTGGCTAAGCAATGGACCCTCGTCCTCCACGTCAGGTCGGTCCTCGCTCGCGTTTCCTACAACTGCGCTGGGTCAAGCGCGTCCTTAAGACTCTTCCCAGCTGGGACCCTGACTGGTGCTCTACAGATGCTCGACCCATACAGCTGCTCGACCCAACCAGGCCCGACCCACACAGGATGGACTCAGCCAAGCTGATCTGTAGGAAATGAGGTTATCAGTGTCTCTTGCACACACATCGTTGGTTCACTACCTTCACAGGGGGCGAGCGATGCACGCTTTATGAAAACACCTTTTGTAACAAATCGAGGTGCTTGCTTACCGAGATTCCTTAGTGGATGTTGAATGCTAGGCCCCTCGGGCTGCTTAACTGTCTCCAAGGAGATAGGATACTCACTGATACTGAATGACTGACTTTCGTCTGTGTACTGCGTGATACGGAATCATGTTGGGTTGCCAAGATGATCATTTCAGTTTCCCTGAATGATTACTTCACTATGTCACTTTGTCACTTTTCCACACTCGATACATTTTTGTGGTGTCATTAGTTGAAACTGTATCAATGTATGTTCTTATCTGAGCACCGTAAGTAGTAAACCTTTGATCTTGGCTTAATCCTATTTGGGAACTGCTATGGACGAGAACATGTCCCTCGAGTCTAACAATTTAATTTATGTGATAAATCTACAGTTATACTCATGATGCATGCCATGGGTTATTTTACGTGCTAATTCCTTACAGCATTCTTACAGTATGATTATTTGCTCCTTACCAACTAAACAATATTTCAATAGTATCCATTATTGTCATCTTGACCCCCCAGTGGGAGGGATGTGATGGGTAGTCAGTGGGTGGCTCTCTACACTTCGCTCTTGACCCTAGGCACCGATGAACCCCGTCGGGTCACCAACATGTGGTCTCCCTCCCCCATATAGTGGCTCTAGTAGTAATGTATATTCTTAATTGCAAGTGATAAAATTTCCCAATATATCAAATAACAATTACAAGTCAAGAATACTAAACTATCATACAAGTTAGCCACATAACTTTATGCACAATATCAGATTTCCCATTGTTCATCATTTCTTATCATTTCGACGCCTCTGATGAAAATATTGCAGTTCCGCCCTGCGACCTTTAGAATATCCTAAAATGCTAAAGCCTGCTACTACCCTCATTCATTCTTCCTCATGACTGCCTGAACTCTACCAACACTTCCGTACTCTCTGGTCCATTTCTCGAGGTTCCTCAGTACAGCATTTATGCCTGACCATTAGCTATGCTCTCTCCTGTCCCCAGCCCTCATTGAAGGGATACCAGGCGGACAATTGTATCACACCTCACCCATCCTCCTAGCGCCACCTGCACCTCAATCCAGTTTCACAGCTTACCTGGCTGTAGTCGCGTCTCTACCCTATCAAACCCTGCAACCTATCTATAAATGTCCAGCTCTGTTTTCGAGAGATATAGACATAATGACCGTTCCTCTGGCTAATCACTACCGGAGACGACGCAACGCCAACTGCCGTAAATAACTTCCCATCTCTCACCACACACCTTTTCCTATATCCCTATCACTCACTAACCCCTTTTGCCATCTCCCCAATCATCTGTTTATCCACCTCTGCCACGTTAACTATCCTCTAATACACCCTATTACCTCATCCTCACCCAAAGCTGCCCATAGCGTACCGTATTACGGTCAGTGCTTCCTCTACACAAATACAGTGGGCAGTCAGCTTCTCTCCCTCACTCACAACCCTCTATCGCCACGGTGTCAAGACTCCCCACCTCGGCTTCCTATACGGGTATGAGAGATTGCAGAGTCAGCTGACTCCACACGCTGCCTCTATCACTCTTCACCAAACCCATGTTGACCAACACTATTGCTGCTGGTGTTGACACAGATAATGGCAAACAAAATTATCCAAGCTTCCATCTTCCTGTAGCTTACAGATCGTGAGTAGTCTCCTCAGCAACCTCATTCTGCTAGCAATGGTAGGGGGTTCGAAAAAGGAAAAAAGAAAGAGAAAAAAATAGAGGTGAGATACTATTGTTACGTTATTATTGCTAGTAGTAATTACTACAGATTATTATTTGATAGTCGATGATGTTCAAGTGAGATTACCATGGTGGCCATGGTTAAAGCAAAACCCCTTGATTAAGACATTAATGACCCAACTAAGCCAATGGACTGCCAAGCATATTTTGACTACTCACTTTCCTTAGGCTAAGGAAAAGCCAATAAAATTCTTACATTCAATACCCAAATAAAATGACGAGAGTCCATACAATATGACAATCAAAAGTGTGTAAGCACGCGCTGACTAGAATCTTAATATCTAACTGGTTACAACACTAGTAACATAATCGGTCACTAAGCATGGATCCGGCATTGAATATCTAAGGCTACTCACAGTATCAGAAATACTGGGGCATGCAACCAATGAATAATGTGACACGCAACCTGATACAAATGCTAATAGTTACTTAACATCCTAGTTCATAATTTCAAGGAAGTTCTTGCTCTCTAGTGCTAAAAGTTCACTTGAGTGTATAACACATGGTCTTCGCTGGATTTTCACTACCTAGACTGTAACCAGGTCTCTGGGCGTGAGTGCATCTTCAGCCAAGCAATGGACCCTCGTTCTCCACGTCAGGTCGGTCTTCCGTGCTAGCGTTTCCTACAATGGCGCTGGATCAAACACGTCCTTAAGACTTTTCCCAGCTGGGACCCTGCTGGTGCCCTACGATGCTTGACCCAAACAGGTGCGCTCGACCCATACAGCTGCTCGACCCACACAGGATGCATTCAACCAGACTGCTGTGTAGGAATTTAGAAATGTAGTGTCTCTTGTAGACACAGTATTAGCTCGCTAACCTCACAGGAGGCGAGCCATGCACACTTTATAAAGACACATTTTTAACAAATCTGGGTGCTAGCTTACCGGGATTTCTTATTGGGTGCTGAATGCTATGATCCTCGGGCTAGGTAACTGTTGCCAAGGAGATAGGACGCCCACTGACACTGAGTGACTCTTGTCTGTGTCCTGCGTGACCCGGAATCACGTTGGTTGCCAAGGCGATCAGTTTATTTTCACCAATTGATTACTTCACTGTCACATTGTAACTCTCCCACACTCGATGTATTTTCGTAGTGTAATTATTTGAAACTGTATCACAGTATGTTCTTATCTAAACACCGTAAATAGTAGACTTTTGCGCTTGGCTTAATCCTATTTGGGAACTGCTATAGACGAGTTTAACAATGCAATTTCTGTAATCAACCTACAGCCATACTCATGATATATGCCACGGGTTATTTTACGTGCTTATTCCTTAAATTATTCTTCTTCTTGACTTCTTCATTACATGCTAAACAATATTCCAAGAGTACCCATGATTGGCATCTTTAACTTCCCCCACCTTCCCCACTAACCGCGGGAGGGATGTGATGGGAGGGTCAGTGTGTGGTTGTTGACCCCTCGCTGTTAACCCTAGTCACTGACCAACCCCATGGGGATGGCATTATGTGGTCTACCTTTCCCATACAGTGGCTCTAGTACAGTGGCTCTAGTACAGTGGCTCTAGTACAGTGGCTCTAGTAATAATGCATGTTCTGCACTGTATGTTATGATACTCCCAATATATCAAATATCAACTATAAGTCAAGAATACTAAACTATCGTACAAGTTAAACTGATATTGTCGACAACACCTGGCTACCATCTGGTTCGTTGTAGTCCTCAAGTCTGTGTTTGTTTTACTGATAGAGACTGGCCGTGCGATAACTTTATGCACACAGTCACACAACGCGGGATTCACGGGTTCGTTCCTGGTTCTCGGAGGTTTGTACGTTCCATGGAAGTGTGCGTTCATATGCACTATATCCGTAATCATATACCTCTGTATTGTAGAGATAGGTTGTGTATAATGCTATCTACAGGTTGTGTGAGCCTGATAGGATTTGACCAGTACAGATCCAGTTGCTCACCAACCTGAGACGAAGGGTACTCGAGTACATAGGATTCGCATTATAATTTCCCTAATAGTAGCGATCATGGCCTAGCCGTAGCACTCCCGGATACCACAATGGTCCTGAGTTCGATCCTGGACGTTAGAGGCTTGTACGTTCCATATAAGCGCACCTTCACATTCACTATATTTGTATTCAAATACCTTCTTCTTGTACTTTAGGTTCTGGAACATGCAATCCGCTGGTTATGTGAGCATGATGGAATTTCACCGGCACAGACCCAGTTTCTCACCAACGTCAGACGAAGGGTATTCGAAGAAATAGCATTCGAACAGTCATTTCCCTATCAGGAGCGATCATACCCAAGCAGTAGAGCTCCGACCTGCCACGCATGAGTCCCAGGTTCGATCCTGACTGTTGAGGGTTTATATATATATATATATATATATATATATATATATATATATATTTTTGTTTTTGTTTTTTTTTAATTTTCCAAAAGAAGGAACAGAGAAGGGGCTAAGGTAAGGATATTCCCTCTAAGGCCCAGTTCTCTGTTCTTAATGCTACCTCGCTAACGCGGGAAATGGCAAATAGTAAAAAAAAAAAAAAGAAAATATATATATATATATATATATATATATATATATATATATATATATATATATATATATATATACATATATATATCACAGTTGTAAAACCTGTTGCTCACCAACGTGAGACAAAAGGTATTCAAGCACAGTATTCATATAGCCATTTCCCTATTTAGAGGCGATCAAGGGTCTCGGGTTCGATCCTGTCTGTTGGATTTTGTATGTTCTATGGAAGTACGCGTTCATATGCACTTTGTTCGTGTGTGTGTGTGTATATACGTATATATATATATGTATATATATATATATATATATATATATATATATATATATATATATATATATATATTTTTTTTTTTTTTTTCTTTTTTTTTTTTTGCTTTGTCGCTGTCTCCCGCGTTTGCGAGGTAGCACAAGGAAACAGACGAAAGAAATGGCCCAACCCACCCCCATACACATGCCTTGATTCAATCCACTGACAGCACGTCAACCCTGGTATACCACATCGCTCCAATTCACTCTATTCTTTGCCCTCCTTTCACCCTCCTGCATGTTCAGGCCCCGATCACACAAAATCTTTTTCACTCCATCTTTCCGCCTCCAATTTGGTCTCCCTCTTCTCCTCGTTCCCTCCACCTCCGACACATATATCCTCTTGGTCAATCTTTCCTCACTCATTCTCTCCATGTGACCAAACCATTTCAAAAATCCCTCTTCTGCTCTCTCAACCACGCTCTTTTTATTTCCACACAACTCTCTTACCCTTACGTTACTTACTCGATCAAACCACCTCACACCACACATTGTCCTCAAACATCTCATTTCCAGCACATCCATCCTCCTGCGCACAACTCTGTCCATAGTCAACGCCTCGCAACCATACAACATTGTTGGAACCACTATTCCTTCAAACAAACCCATTTTTGCTTTCCGAGATAATGTTCTCGACTTCCACACATTCTTCAAGGCTCCCAGAATTTTCGCCCCCTCCCCCACACTATGATCCACTTCCGCTTCCATGGTTCCATCCGCTGCCAGATCCACTCCCAGATATCTAAAACACTTCACTTCCTCCAGTTTTTCTCCATTCAAACTCACCTCCCAATTGAATTGACCCTCAACCCTACTGTACCTAATAACCTTGCTCTTATTCACATTTACTCTTAACTTTCTTCTTTCACACACTTTACCAAACTCAGTCACTAGCTTCTGCAGTTTCTCACATGAATCAGCCACCAGCGCTGTATCATCAGCGAACAACAACTGACTCACTTCCCAAGCTCTCTCATCCCCAACAGACTTCATACTTGCCCCTCTTTCCAAAACTCTTGCATTCACCTCCCTAACAACCCCATCCATAAACAAATTAAACAACCATGGAGACATCACACACCCCTGCCGCAAACATACATTCACTGAGAACCAATCACTTTCCTCTTTTCCTACACGTACACATGCCTTACATCCTCGATAAAAACTTTTCACTGCTTCTAACAACTTGCCTCCCACACCATATATTCTTAATACCTTCCACAGAGCATCTCTATCAACTCTATCATATGCCTTCTCCAGATCCATAAATGCTACATACAAATCCATTTGCTTTTCTAAGTATTTCTCACATACATTCTTCAAAGCAAACACCTGATCCACACATCCTATACCACTTCTGAAACCACACTGCTCTTCCCCAATCTGATGCTCTGTACATGCCTTCACCCTCTCAATCAATACCCTCCCATATAATTTGCCAGGAATACTCAACAAACTTATACCTCTGTAATTTGAGCACTCACTCTTATCCCCTTTGCCTTTGTACAATGGCACTATGCACGCATTCCGCCAATCCTCAGGCACCTCACCATGAGTCATACATACATTAAATAACCTTACCAACCAGTTAACAATACAGTCACCCCCTTTTTTAATAAATTCCACTGCAATACCATCCAAACCTGCTGCCTTGCCGGCTTTCATCTTCCGCAAAGCTTTTACTACCTCTTCTCTGTTTACCAACTCATTTTCCCTAACCCTCGCACTTTGCACACCACCTCGACCAAAACACCCTATATCTGCCACTCTATCATCAAACACATTCAACAAACCTTCAAAATACTCACTCCATCTCCTTCTCACATCACCACTACTTGTTATCACCTCCCCATTTGCGCCCTTCACTGAAGTTCCCATTTGCTCCCTTGTCTTACGCACTTTATTTACCTCCTTCCAGAACATCTTTTTATTCTTCCTAAGATTTAATGATACTCTCTCACCCCAACTCTCATTTGCCCTCTTTTTCACCTCTTGCACCTTTCTCTTGACCTCCTGTCTCTTTCTTTTATACGTCTCCCACTCAATTTCATTTTTTCCCTGCAAAAATCGTCCAGATGCCTCTCTCTTCTCTTTCACTAATACTCTTACTTCTTCATCCCACCACTCACTACCCTTTCTAGTCAACCCACCTCCCACTCTTCTCATGCTACAAGCATCTTTTGCGCAATCCATCACTGATTCCCTAAATACATCCCATTCCTCCCCCACTCCCCTTACTTCCATTGTTCTCACCTTTTTCCATTCTGTACTCAGTCTCTCCTGGTACTTCCTCACACAAGTCTCCTTCCCAAGCTCACTTACTCTCACCACCCTCTTCACCCCAACATTCACTCTTCTTTTCTGAAAACCCATACAAATCTTCACCTTAGCCTCCACAAGATAATGATCAGACATCCCGCCAGTTGCACCTCTCAGCACATTAACATCCAAAAGTCTCTCTTTCGCGCGCCTGTCAATTAACAAGTAATCCAATAACGCTCTCTGGCCATCTCTCCTACTTACATAAGTATACTTATGTATATCTCGCTTTTTGAACCAGGTATTCCCAATCATCAGTCCTTTTTCAGCACATAAATCTACAAGCTCTTCACCATTTCCATTTACAACACTGAACACCCCATGTATACCAATTATTCCCTCAACTGCCACATTACTCACCTTTGCATTCAAATCACCCAACACTATAACCCGGTCTCGTGCATCAAAACCACAAACACACTCATTCAGCTGCTCCCAAAACACTTGCCTCACCATGATCTTTCTTCTCATGCCCAGGTGCATATGCACCAATAATCACCCATCTCTCTCCATCAACTTTCCGTTTTACCCATATCAATCGAGAATTTACTTTCTTACATTCTATCACATACTTCCACAACTCCTGTTTCAGGAGTACTGCTACTCCTTCCCTTGCTCTTGTCCTCTCACTAACCCCTGACTTTACTCCCAAGACATTCCCAAACCACTCTTCCCCTTTACCCTTGAGCTTCGTTTCACTCAGAGCCAAAACATCCAGAGGGGACGGGAGTGGGGGGCCAGAAATCCTCCCCTCCTTGTATTTTTTAACTTTCTAAAATGGGAAACAGAAGAAGGAGTCACGCGGGGAGTGCTCATCCTCCTCGAAGGCTCAGATTGGGGTGCCTAAATGTGTGTGGGTGTAACCAAGATGTGAAAAAAGGAGAGATAGGTAGTATGTTTGAGGAAAGGAACCTGGATATATATATATATATATATATATATATATATATATATATATATATATATATATATATATATATATATATATATATATATATATATATATATATATATATATATATAAATATATATATGTATGTATATATATATATATATATATATATATATATATATATATATATATATATATATATATATATATATATATATATATATATATATATATATATATATATATATATATATATATATATATATATATATACATATATATATATATATATATATATATATATATATATATATATATATATATATTATATATATATATATATATATATATATATATATATATATATATATATATATATATATATATATATATATATATATATATATATATATATATATATATATATCACCGTTGTAGACCCTGTTGCTCACCAACGTGAGACAAAAGGTATTCAAGCACAGTATTCATATAGCCATTTCCCTATTTAGAGGCGATCAAGGGTCTCGGGTTCGATCCTGTCTGTTGGATGTTTGTATGTTCTATGAAAGTACGCGTTCATATGCACTTTGTTCGTGTGTGTGTGTGTGTATATATATATATATATATATATATATATATATATATATATATATATATATATATATATATATATATATATATATATATATATATATATATGTATATATTTTTATTTTGCTCTGTCGCTGTCTCTCGCGTTTGCGAGGTAGCGCAAGGAAACAGACGAAAGAAATGGCCCAACCCACCCACATACACAATGTATATAAAAACACGTCCACACACGCAAATATGCATACCCATACATCTCAATGTACACATTTATATACACACACAGACACATACATATATACCCATGCACACAATTCGCACTGTCTGCCTTTATTCATTGCCATCGCCACCTCGCCACACATGGAATACCATCCCGCTCCCCCCTCATGTGTGCGAGGTAGCACTAGGAAAAGACAACAAAGGCCCCTCTCGTTCACAATCAGTCTCTAGCTCCCTTTCCACATCCAGGCCCCACACAATTTTCCATGGTTTACCCCAGGCGCTTCACATGCCCTGATTTAATCCACTGACAGCACGTCAACCCCGGTATACCACATCGATCCAATTCAGTCTATTCCTTGCCCGCCTTTCACCCTCCTGCATGTTCAGGCCCCGATCACACAAAATCTTTTTCACTCCATCTTTCCACCTCCAATTTGGTCTCCCACTTCTCCTCGTTCCTTCCACCTCCGACACATATATCCTCTTGGATAATCTTTCCTCACTCATTCTCTCCATGTGCCCAAACCATTTCAAAACACCCTCTTCTACTCTCAACCACGCTCTTTTTATTTCCACACATCTCTCTTAACCTTACATTACTTACTCGATCAAACCACCTCACACCACACATTGTCCTCAAACATCTCATTTCCAGCACATCCATCCTCCTGCGCACAACTCTATCCATAGCCCACGCCTCGCAACCATACAACATTGTTGGAACCACTATTCCTTCAAACATACCCATTTCTGCTTTCCTGAGATAATGTTCTCGACTTTCACACATTCTTCAAGGCTCCCAGGATTTTCGCCCCCTCCCCCACCCTTTGATTCACTTCTGCTTCCATGGTTCCATTCGCTGCCAGATCCACTCCCAGATATTCAAAACACTTTACTTCCTCCGGTTTTTCTCCATTCAAACTTACCTAACAACCTTGATATTATTCACATTTACTCTTAACTTTCTTCTTTCAGACAATTTACCAAACTCAGACACCAGCTTCTGCAGTTTCTCACATGAATCAGCCACCAGCGCTGTGTCATCAGCGAACAACAACTGACTCACTCCCCAAGTTCTTTTATCCATACTTGCCCCTCTTTCCAAAACTCTTTCATTCACCTCCCTAATATATATATATATATATATATATATATATATATATATATATATATATATATATATATATATATATATATATATATACTATTTATTTATTTTGCTTTGTCGCTGTCTCCCGGGTTAGCAAGGTAGCGCAAGGAAACAGGCGAAAGAAATGGCCCAACCCACCCACATACATATGTATATACATACACGTCCACACACGCAAATATACATATCTATACATCTCAATGTACACATATATATACACACACAGACATATACATATAAACACATGTACATAATTCATACTGTCTGCCTTTATTCATTCCCATCGCCACCTCGCCACACATGGAATAACAACCCCTTCCACCTCATGTGTGCGAGGTAGCGCTAGGAAAAGACAACACAGGCCCCATTTGTTCACACTCAGTCTCTAGCTGTCATGTAATAATGCCCGAAACTACAGCTCCCTTTCCACATCCAGGCCCCACACAACTTTCCATGGTTTACCCCAGACGCTTCACATGCCTTGGTTCAATCCATTGACAGCCCGTCGACCATGGTATACCACATCGTTCCAATTCACTCTGTTCCTTGCACGTCTTTCACCCTCTTGCATGTTCAGGCCCCGATCACTCAGAATCTTTTTCACTCCATCTTTCCACCTCCAATTTGGTCTCCCACTTCTCTTCGTTCCCTCCACCTCTGACTCATATATCCTCTTTGTCAATCTTTCCTCACTCATTCTCTCCATGTGACCAAACCATTTCAAAACACCCTCATCTGCTCCCTCAACCGCACTCTTTTTACTACCACACATATCTTTTACCCTTTCATTACTTACTCGATCAAACCACCTCACACCACATACCGTCCTCAACCATCTCATTTCCAACACATTCACCCTCCTGCGCACAACTCTATCTATAGCCCACGCCTCGCAACCATATAACACTGTTGGAAACACTATTCCTTCGAAAATACACATTTTTTGCTTTCCGAGATAACGTTCCCGCCTGCCAAAAATTTTTCAACCCTCCCAGATATTTCGCCCCCTCTCCCACCCTGTGACTCACTCCCGCTTCCATGGTTCCATCCGCTGCCAAACCCACTCCCAGATATCTAAAACACTTCACTTCCTCCAGTTTTTCTCCGTTCAAACTTACGTCCCAATTGGCTTGTCCCTCAACCCAACTCTACCTAATAACCTTGCGCTTATTCACATTTACTCTCAGCTTTCTTTTTTCACGAACTATACCAAACTCAGTCACCAGCTTCTGCAGTTTCTCACATGAATCAGCCACCAGCGCTGTATCATTAGCGAACAACAACTGACTCACTTCCTAAGCTCTCTCATCCATAACAATCTAAATACTTGTCACTCTCTCCAAAACTCTTGCATTCACCTTCATAACAACCCCATTCATAAACAGGTTAAACAACCATAGAGACATCACGCACCCCTGCCGCAAACCAACATTCACTGAGAGCCAATCACTTTCCTCTCTTCCCACTCGTACACATACCTTACATCCACGATAAAGACTTTTCACTGCTTCTAACAACTTGTCTCCCACACCGTATAATCTTAATACATTCCACAGAGAATCTCTATCAACTCTATCATATGCCTCCTCCAGATCCAAAAATGCTACATAAAAATACATTTACTTGTCTCACATACATTCTTCAAAGCAAACACCTGATCCACACATCTTCTACCACTTATGTAACCGCACTGCTCTTCTCCAGTCTGATGCTCTGTACATTCCTTCACCCTCTCAATCAACACCCTCCCATATAATTTCCCTGGAATACTCAACAAACATCTTTCTTTTTCTTTCAAACTATTCGCCATTTCCCGCATTAGCGAGGTAGCGTTAAGAACAGAGGACTGGGCCTTTGAGGGAATACCCTCACCTGGCCCAATTCTCTGTTCCTTCTTTTGGAAAAAAAAAGAAAACGAGAGGGGAGGATTTCCAGCCCCCCGCTCACTCCCCTTTTAGTCGCCTTCTACGACACGCAGGGAATACGTGGGAAGTACTCTTAATCCCCTATCCCCAGGGATAATATATATATATATATATATATATATATATATATATATATATATATATATATATATATATATATATATATATATATATATATATATATATATATATATATATATATATATATTTATATATTTATATATATATATTCCTCACGTGTCGTAGAAGGCATCTAAATGGGACAGGAGCGGGGGCCAGAAACCTTCCCATCATTATATTTTAACTTTCTAAAAGGGCAAACAGAAGAAGGAGTCACGCGAGGAGTACTCATCCTCCTCGAAGGCTCAGATTAGGGTGTCTAAATGAGTGTGGCTGTAACCAAGATGAGAAAAAAGGAGAGATGGGTAGTATGTTTGAGGAAAGGAACCTGGATGCTTTGGCTCTCAGTGAAACGAAGCTCAAGGGTAAAGGGAAAGAGAGGTTTGGGAATGTCTTGGGAGTAAAGTCAGGGGTTATTGAGAGGACAAGAGCCAGGGAAGGAGGAGCTTTCCTCCTGAAACAGGAGTTGTGGGAGTATGTGATAGAGTGTAAGAAAGTAAATTCTAGATTGATATGGGTAAAACTGAAAGTTGAAGGAGAGAGATGGGGGATTATTGGTACATATGCACCTTGGCATGAGAAGAAAGATCATGAGGGACGAGTGATTTGGGAGCAGCTGAATAAGTGTGTTAATAGTTTTCATGCACGGGTTATAGTGATGGGTGATTTGAATGTAAAGGTGAGTAATGTGGCAGTTGCGGGAATAATTGGTATACATGGGTTGTTCAGTGTTGTAAATGGAAATGGTGAAGAGCTTCTAGATTTATGTGATGAAAAATGACTGGTGATTGGGAATACCTGGTTTAAAAAGCGAGATATACATAAGTATACGTATGTAAGTAGGAGACAAGACCAGAGAGCAATACTGGATTACGTGTTAATTAATAGGCGCGCGAAAGAGAGACTTTTGGATGTTAATATGCTGTGAGGTGCAACTGGAGGGATGTCTGATCATTATCTTGTGGAGGCGAAGGTGAAGATTTGTAATGGTTTTCAGAAAAAAAGAGAGAATGTTGGGCTCAAGAGAGTGGTGAGAGTAAGTGAGCTTGGGAAGGGCACTTGTGTGAGGAAGCACCAGGAGAGACTGAGTACAGAAGGGAAAAGGTGAGAACAAAGGAGATAAATTGAGTGGGGGAGGAATGTGATGAATTTATGGAAGCAGTGATGGCTTGCGCAAAAGATGCTTGTGGCATGAGAAGCGTAGGAGGAGGATTGATTAGAAAAGGTAGTGAGTGGTAGGATGAAGACGTGAGATTATTAGTGAAAGAGAAAAGCGAGGCATTTGGACGATTCTTGCAGGGAAAAAATGCAAATGAGTTGGAGATGTATAAAAGAAAGAGGCAGGAGGTCAAGAGAAAGGTGCAAGAGGTGAAAAAGAGGGCATATGAGAGTTGGGGTGAGAGAGTATCATTAAATTTTAGGGAGAATAAAAAGATGTTTTGGAAGGAGGTAAATAAAGTGCCTAAGACAAGGGAGCAAATGGGAACTTCAGTGAAGGGGGCTAATGGGGAGGTGACAACAAGTAGTGGTGATGTGAGAAGATGGAGTGAGTATTTTGAAGGTTTGTTGAATGTGTTTGATGATAGAGTGGCAGATATAGGGTGTTGTGGTCGAGGTGGTGTGCAAAGTGAGAGGGTTAGGGAAAATGATTTGGTAAACAGAGAAGAGGTAGTAAAAGCTTTGCGGAAGATGAAAGCCGGTAAGGCAGCGGGGTTGGATGGTATTGCAGTGGAATTTATTAAAATAGGGGTGACTATTTTGTTGACTGGTTGGTAAGGTTATTTAATGTATGTATGATTCATAGTGAAGTGCCTGAGGATTGGCGAAATGCTTGCATAGTGCCATTGCACAAAGGCAAAAGGGATAAGAGTGAGTGCTCAAATTACAGAGGTATAAGTTTGTTGAGTATTCCTGGTAAATCATATGGGAGGGTATTGATTGAAAGGGTGAAGGCATGTACAGAGCATCAGATTGGGGAAGAGCAGTGAGGTTTCAGAAGTGGTAGAGGATGTGTGGATCAGGTGTTTGCTTTGAAGAATGTATGTGAGAAATACTTAGAAAAGCAAATGGATTTGTATGTAGCATTTATGGATCTGGAGAAGGTATATGATAGAGTTGATAGAGATGCTCTATGGAAGGTACTAAGAATATATGGTGTGGGAGGCAAGTTGTTAGAAACAGTGAAAAGTTTTTACCGAGGATGTAAGGAAGGTGTACGTGTAGGAAGAGAGGAAAGTGATTAGGTTCTCAGTGAATGTAGGTTTGCGGCAGGGGTGTGTGATGTCTCCATGGTTGTTTAATTTGTTTATGGATGGGGTTGTTAGGGAGGTGAATACAAGAGTTTTGGGAAGAGGGGCAAGTATGCAGTCTGTTGTGGATGAGAGAGCTTGGGAGGTGAGTCAGTTGTTCGCTGATGATATAGCGCTGGTGGTTGATTCATGTAAGAAACTGCAGAAGCTGGTGACTGAGCTTGGTAAAGTGTGTGAAAGAAGAAAGTTAAGAGTAAATGTGAATAAGAGCAAATTTATTAGGTAAAGTAGGGTTAAGGGTCAAGTCAATTGGGAGGTAAGTTTGAATGGAGAAAAACTGGAGGAAGTAAAGTGTTTTAGATATCTGTTACTGGATCTGGCATCGGATGGTACCATGGAAGCGGAAGTGAATCATAGGGTGGGGGAGGGGGCGAGAATTCTGGGAGCCTTGAAGAATGTTTGGAAGTCGAGAGCATTATCTCGGAACGCAATAATGGGTATGTTTGAAAGAATAGTGGTTCCAACAATGTTTTATGTTTGCGAGGCGTGGGCTATGAATAGAGTTGTGCGCAGGAGGGTGGATGTGCTGGAAATGAGATGTTTAAGTACAATAAGTGTTGTGAGGTGGTTTGATGGAGTTAGTAATGTAAGGGTAAGAGAGATATGTGGAAATAAAAAGAGTGTGGTTGAGAGAGCAGAAGAGCGTGTTTTCAAATGGTTTGGTCACATGGAGAGAATGAGTGAGGAAAGATTGACCAAGAGGATATATGTGTCAGAGGTGGAGGGAACAAGGTGAAGTGAGAGACCAAATTGGAGGTGGAAAGATGGAGTGAAAAAGAATTTGAATGATCTTGGCCTGAACATGCAGGTGGGTGAAAGGCCGGCAAGGAATAGAGTGAATTGAACGATATGGTATGCCGGGGTCGACTTGCTGTCAATGGATTAAACAAGGGCATGTGAAGCGTCTGGGGTAAACCATGAAAAGTTCTATGGGGCTTGGATGTGGAAAAGGAGCTTTGGGTTCGGTGCGTTATTACATGACACCTAGAGACTGAGTGTGAACGAATGGGGCTTTTGTTGTCTTTTCCTAGCGCTACCTAGCACACATGAGGGGGTGAGGGGGATGCTATTCCATGTGTGGCGAGGTGGCGATGGGAATGATTAAAGGCAGACAGTATAACTGATGTACATGTGTATATATGTATATGTCTGTGTGTGTATATACATGTGTACATTGAGATGTATAGGTATGTATATTTGAGTGTGTGGACGTAAATGTATATACATGTGTATGTGGGTGGGTTGGGCCGTTCTTTCGTCAGTTTCCTTGCGCTATCTCGCTAACGCGGGAGACAGCGACAAAGCAAAATAAATAAAAAAATGAATATATATATATATATATATATATATATATATATATATATATATATATATATATATATATATATATATATATATATATATATATATATATATATATATATATAATATATATATATATATATATATATATATATATATATATATATATATATATATATATATATATATATATATATATATATATATATATATATATATATATATATATATATATATATATATATATATATATATATATATATATATATATATATATATATATATATATATATATATATATATATATATATATATATATATATATATATATATATATATATATATATATATATATATATATATATATATATATATATATATATATATATATATATATGTATATATATATATATATATATATATATATATATATGTATATATATATATATATATATTTTTTTTTTTATTATACTTTGTCGCTGTCTCCCGCGTTTGCGAGGTAGCGCAAGGAAACAGACGAAAGAAGTGCCCCCCCCCATACACATGTATATACATACGTCCACACACGCAAATATACATACCTACACAGCTTTCCATGGTTTACCCCAGACGCTTCACATGCCCTGCTTCAATTTACTGACAGCACGTCAACCCCGGTATACCACATCGCTCCAATTCACTCTATTCCTTGCCCTCCTTTCACCCTCCTGCATGTTCAGGCCCCGATCACACAAAATCTTTTTCACTCCATCTTTCCACCTCCAATTTGGTCTCCCTCTTCTCCTTGTTCCCTCCACCTCCGACACATATATCCTCTTGGTCAATCTTTCCTCACTCATCCTCTCCATGTGCCCAAACCACTTCAAAACACCCTCTTCTGCTCTCTCAACCACGCTCTTTTTATTTCCACACATCTCTCTTACCCTTACGTTACTCACTCGATCAAACCACCTCACACCACACATTGTCCTCAAACATCTCATTTCCAGCACATCCATCCTCCTGCGCACAACTCTATCCATAGCCCACGCCTCGCAACCAAACAACATTGTTGGAACCACTATTCCTTCAAACATACCTATTTTTGCTTTCCGAGATAATGTTCTCGACTTCCACACATTCTTCAAGGCCCCCAGGATTTTCGACCCCTCCCCCAACCTATGATCCACTTCCGCTTCCATGGTTCCATCCGCTGCCAGATCCACTCCCAGATATCTAAAACACTTCACTTCCTCCAGTTTTTCTCCATTCAAACTCACCTCCCAATTGACTTGACCCTCAACCCTACTGTACCTAATAACCTTGCTCTTATTCACATTTACTCTTAACTTTCTTCTTCCACACACTTTTCCAAACTCAGTCACCAGCTTCTGCAGTTTCTCACATGAATCAGCCACCAGCGCTGTGTCATCAGCGAACAACAACTGACTCACTTCCCAAGCTCTCTCCTCCCCAACAGACTTCATACTTGCCCCTCTTTCCAAAACTCTTGCATTTACCTCCCTAACAACCCCATCCATAAACAAATTAAACAACCATGGAGACATCACACACCCCTGCCGCAAACCTACATTCACTGAGAACCAATCACTTTCCTCTCTTCCTACACGTACACATGCCTTACATCCTCGATAAAAACTTTTCACTGCTTCTAACAACTTTCCTCCCACACCATATATTCTTAATACCTTCCACAGAGCATCTCTATCAACTCTATCATATGCCTTCTCCAGATCCATAAATGCTACATACAAATCCATTTGCTTTTCTAAGTATTTCTCACATACATTCTTCAAAGCAAACACCTGATCCACACATCCTCTACCACTTCTGAAACCACACTGCTCTTCCCCAGTCTGATCCTCTGTACATGCCTTCACCCTCTCAATCAATACCCTCCCTTATAATTTACCAGGAATACTCAACAAACTTATACCTCTGTAATTTGAGCACTCACTCTTATCCCCTTTGCCTTTGTACAATGGCACTATGCACGCATTCCGCCAATTCTCAGGCACCTCACCGTGAGTCATACATACATTAAATAACCTTACCAACCAGTCAACAATACAGTCACCCCCTTTTTTGATAAATTCCACTGCAATACCATCCAAACCCGCTGCCTTGCCGGCTTTCATCTTCCGCAAAGCTTTCACTACCTCTTCTCTGTTTACCAAATCATTTTCCCTAACCCTCTCACTTTGCACACCACCTCGACCAAAACACCCTATATCTGACACTCTATCATCAAACACATTCAACAAACCTTCAAAATACTCACTCCATCTCCTTCTCACATCACCACTACTTGTTATCACCTCCCCACTCATGCCCTTCACCGAAGTTCCCATTTGCTCCCTTGTCTTACGCACTTTATTTACCTCCTTCCAGAACATCTTTTTATTCTCCCTAAAATTTAATGATACTCTCTCACCCCAACTCTCATTTGCCCTTTTTTTCACCTCTTGCACCTTTCTCTTGACCTCCTGTCTCTTTCTTTTATACATCTCCCACTCAATTGCATTTTTTCCCTGCAAAAATCGTCCAAATGCCTCTCTCTTCTCTTTCACTCTTACTTCTTCATCCCACCACTCACTACCCTTTCTAATCAACCCACCTCCCACTCTTCTCATGCCACAAGCATCTTTTGCGCAATCCACCACTGATTCCCTAAATACATCCCATTCCTCCCCCACTCCCCTTACTTCCATTGTTCTCACCTTTTTCCATTCTGTACTCAGTCTCTCCTGGTACTTCCTCACACAGGTCTCCTTCTCAAGCTCACTTACTCTCACCACCCTCTTCACCCCAACATTCACTCTTCTTTTCTGAAAACCCATACAAATCTTCACCTTAGCCTCCACAAGATAATGATCAGACATCCCTCCAGTTGCACCTCTCAGCACATTAACATCCAAAAGTCTCTTTCGCACGCCTGTCAATTAACACGTAATCCAATAACGCTCTCTGGCCATCTCTCCTACTTACATAAGTATACTTATGTATATCTCGCTTTTTAAACCAGGTATTCCCAATCATCAGTCCTTTTTCAGCACATAAATCTACAAGCTCTTCACCATTTCCATTTACAACACTGAACACCCCATGTATACCAATTATTCCCTCAACTGCCACATTACTCACCTTTGCATTCAAATCACCCATCACTATGACCCGGTCTCGTGCATCAAAACCACTAACACACTAACATATATATATATATATATATATATATATATATATATATATATATATATATATATATATATATATATATATATATATATATATATATATATATATATATATATATATATATATATATATATATATATATATATATATATATATATATATATATATATATATATATATATATATATATATATATATATATATATATATATATATATATATATATATATATATATATATATATATATATATATATATATATATATATATATATATATATATATATATATATATATATATATATATATATATATATATATATATATATATATATATATATATATATATATATATATATATATATATATATATATATATATATATATATATATATATATATATATATATATATATATATATATATATATATATATATATATATATATATATATATATATATATATATATATATATATATATATATATATATATATATATATATATATATATATATATATATATATATATATATATATATATATATATATATATATATATATATATATATATATATATATATATATATATATATATATATATATATATATATATATATATATATATATATATATATATATATATATATATATATATATATATATATATATATATATATATATATATGTATATATATATATATATATATATATATATATATATATATATATATATATATATATATATATATATATATATATATATATATATATATATATATATATATATATATATATATATATATATATATATATATATATATATATATATATATATATATATATATTTTCCAGTAAGGGTCTTCACATCTTGGCTACATCCACACACATTTAGGCACCCCACTCTGAGCCTTCGAGGAGGATGCTTTACTTGTGGTGCTGACTTCCCTCTTTAAATTTGATCGCCGTTTCCCGCTGAGTTCACTTTCTGTAGATGATGTGTATGTCTTGGTAGGAATGTAGATGCAGCTGTAGAGGATGTACGCGCCACTGTAGAGGATTCACGTGTCACTGTAGAGGATGCACGTGCCACGGCAGTGGAGGCATCCTCCCAAGGAGAACTCTCTATATAGCTTGAGTCCGCAATGATAACGTTTGCGAGGTAGCGCAAGGAAACAGACGAAAGAAATGGCTCAACCCACCCCCATACACATGTATATACATACGTCCACACACGCAAATATACATACATACACAGCTTTCCATGGTTTACCCCAGACGCTTCACATGCCCTGATTCAATCCACTGACAGCACGTCAACCCCGGTATACCACATCGCTCCAATTCACTCTATTCCTTGTCCTCCTTTCACCCTCCTGCATGTTCAGGCCCCGATCACACAAAATCTTTTTCACTCCATCTTTCCACCTCCAATTTGGTCTCCCTCTTCTCGTTCCCTCCACCTCCGACACATATATCCTCTTGGTCAATCTTTCCTTACTCATTCTCTCCATGTGCCCAAACCATTTCAAAACACCTATTCTGCTCTCTCAACCACGCTCTTTTTATTTCCACACATCTCTCTTACCCTTACGTTAGTTACTCGATCAAACCACCTCACACCACACATTGTCCTCAAACATCTCATTTCCAGCACATCCATCCTCCTGCGCACCACTCCATCCATAGCCCACGCCTCGCAACCATACAACATTGTTGGAACCACTATTCCTTCAAACATACCCATTTTTGCTTTCCGAGATAATGTTCTCGACTTCCACACATTCTTCAAGGCTCCCAGAATTTTCGCCCCCTCCCCCACCCTATGATCCACTTCCGCTTCCATGGTTTCATCCGCTGCCAGATCCACTCCCAGATATCTAAAACACTTTACTTCCTCCAGTTTTTCTCCATTCAAACTCACCTCCCAATTGACTTGACCCTCAACCCTACTGTACCTAATAACCTTGCTCTTATTCACATTTACTCTTAACTTTCTTCTTTCACACACTTTACCAAACTCAGTCACCAGCTTCTGCAGTTTCTCACATGAATCAGCCACCAGCGCTGTATCATCAGCGAACAACAACTGACTCACTTCCCAAGCTCTCTCATCCCCAACAGACTTCATACTTGCATCTCTTTCCAAAACTCTTGCATTTACCTCCCTAACAACCCCATCCATAAACAAAATAAACAACCATGGAGACATCACACACCCCTGCCGAAACCTACATTCACTAAGAACCAATCACTTTCCTCTCTTCCTACACGTACACATGCCTTACATCCTCGATAAAAACTTTTCACTGCTTCTAACAACTTGCCTCCCACACCATATATTCTTAATACCTTCCACAGAGCATCTCTATCAACTCTATCATATGACTTCTCCAGATCCATAAATGCTACATACAAATCCATTTGCTTTTCTAAGTATTTCTCACATACATTCTTCAAAGCAAACCCCTGATCCATACATCCTCTACCACTTCTCAAACCACACTGCTTTTCCCCAATCTGATGCTCTGTACATGCCTTCACCCTCTCAATCAATACCCTCCCATATATTTTACCAGGAATACTCAACAAACTTATACCTCTGTAATTTGAGCACTCACTCTTATCCCCTATGCCTTTGTACAATGGCACTATGCACGCATTCCGCCAATCCTCAGGCACCTCACCATGAGTCATACATACATTGAATATATATAAATATATATATATATATATATATATATATATATATATATATATATATATATATATATATATATATATATATATATATATATATATATATATATATATATATATATATATACATATATATATGTATATATATATATATATATATATATATATATATATATATATATATATATATATATATATATATATATATATATATATATATATATATATTATCCCTGGGGACAGGGGAGAAAGAATACTTTCCACGTATTCCCTGCGTGTCGTGGAAGGCGACTAAAAGGTAAGGGAGCGGGGGGCTGGAAATCTTCCCTTCTCTTTTTTTTTTTTCCAAAGGAAGGAACAGAGAAGGGGGCCGGGTGAGGATATTCCCTCAGAGGCCCAGTCCTCTGTTCTTAACGCTACCTCGCTGAGGCGGCAAATTGCGAATAGTATGAAAAGATATATATATATATATATATATATATATATATATATATATATATATATATATATATATATATATATATATATATATATATATATATATATATATATATATTTTCTTTTTTTTTCTTCTTTTTTTTGTCTCTGTCTCCCGCGTTTGCGAGGTAGCGCAAGGAAACAGACGAAAGAAATGGCCCAACCCACCCCCATACACATGTATATACATACGTCCACACACGTAAATATACATACCTACACAGCTTTCCATGGTTTACCCTAGACGCTTCACATGCCCTGATTCAATCCACTGACAGCACGTCAACCCCGGTATACCACATCGATCCAATTCACTCTATTCCTTGCCCTCCTTTCACCCTCCTGCATGTTCAGGCCCCGATCACACAAAATCTTTTTCACCCCATCTTTCCACCTCCAATTTGGTGTCCCACTTCTCCTCGTTCCCTCCACCTCCGAGACATATATCCTCTTGGTCAATCTTTCCTCACTCATTCTCTCCATGTGCCCAAACCATTTCAAAACACCCTATTCTGCTCTCTCAACCACGCTCTTTTTATTTCCACACATCTTTCTCACCCTTACGTTACTTACTCGATCAAACCACCTCACACCACACATTGTCCTCAAACATCTCATTTCCAGCACATCCATCCTCCTGCGCACAACTCTATCCATAGCCCACGCCTCGCAACCATACAACATTGTTGGAACCATTATTCCTTCAAACATACCCATTTTTGCTTTCCGAGATAATGTTCTCGACTTCCACACATTCTTCAAGGCTCACAGGATTTTCGTCCCCTCCCCCACCCTATGATCCACTTCCGCTTCCATGGTTCCATCCGCTGCCAGATCCACTCCCAGATATCTAAAACACTTTACTTCCTCCAGTTTTTCTCCATTCAAACGTACCTCCCAATTGACTTGACCCTCAACCCTACTGTACCTAATTACCTTGCTCTCATTCATATTTACTCTTAACTTTCTTTTCTCACACACTTTACCAAACTCAGTCACCAGCTTCTGCAGTTTCTCACATGAATCAGCCACCAGTGCTGTATCATCAGCGAACAACAACTGACTCACTTCCCAAGCTCTCTCATCCACAACAGACTTCATACTTGCCCCTCTTTCCAAAACTCTTGCATTCACCTCCCTAACAACCCCATCCATAAACAAATTAAACAACCATGGAGACATCACACCCCCTGCCGCAAACCTACATTCACTGAGAACCAATCACTTTCCTCTATTCCTACACGTACACATGCCTTACATCTTCGATAAAAACTTTTCACTGCTTCTAACATCTTGCCTCCCACACCATATATTCTTAATACTTTCCACAGAGCATCTCTATCAACTCTATCATATGCCTTCTCCAGATCCATATATATATATATATATATATATATATATATATATATATATATATATATATATATATATATATATATATATATATATATATATATATATATATATATATATATATATATATATATATATATATATATATATATATATATATATATATATATATATATATATATATATATATATGTGTATATATATATATATATATATATATATATATATATATATATATATATATATATATATATATATATATATATATATATATATATATATATATATATATATATATATATATATATACATATATATGAGATCACAATTGAGAGCATGACTAACTAAATTCCTTTCTAAACTACAGGGAAATGAAACACAAGTTCCCAAGCTCAGTTCTGTACAATGATCACATCATCAGGGGATATACAATAGAGAAAGCAAACACTCAGTTGATATGGAAGGTAGAGACTTTGTTAAGACACCACTTTGTAGACAAGTGACTATCTTCGTGGGGGTCTGGTGCGTTGAAATCAATAACGTTAAATGGTTTTGATTCTTGTCCTGCTCTTATACTATATTTCTGTGTCTTATGTCTACCAGAAAGATCCTTATCAGTCTGCCCAAAATAGAACTAATCACAACTATTACTTGGTACTCTATAGATGCATCCTGCTGATCTTTCTGGCGAGTTCCTGATTAAGATATTCTTTATAGTATTGTTGCTGCTGAAGGCTACATTTACAATAAAGGATTTAAGCAACATGAGAAGTAATGTGAAATTATTACTAAAAGGGAGAACTAAAATGTTCTTGGTGTCAAGGGGAGGTTTGGGTTGAACAGTATAAAATGATTTCCTTGCCAACTTAAGAGATTTTTTAGTGAAAGTTCTAGGATATTTTAACTCGGATGCAAAAGAATATATCTTCTCAAACTCATCATCAACAAACTCTGGATTGCATATACGTAATGCCCTAAGGAGTATAGTTTGGAATGATGATGATCTAATTCTATCATCTTGAGCTGAGTAGTAATGGATACATCCATAGGTTTTCTGTATATGCTAAACTAAAACATGTTTCCATGCATAAGAATCATGCAATCTGAAATGATAACATACCATTACCTTCAATTTCTTCATTAAAGTTAGTGGAAAGTACTAAATTGTCAAGTTAAGGGAGAAATTATTGAAACTCTTCATTTGTTGGCCAGACAAAAGGAACATCATGTACATACCTTAACCAAATTGCATTAGAGGGGAGCATATCCCTTAATAACTGTTTCAAAAAGTTCCATGTAAAGTTTCCTCGATACAGGAGAAAATGGTTACCCATTTCCGTACCAAATTTCTGAGCTTATTAATCTCCATTAAATTGAAATATACAGTCTTTTATACACAAATAGTATGCTCACCAAGACACTACCGAACCCACATCCGGCGAACACATCAAGATACATTACAGAAAGTATATGTCTACAGACTACAAGACAGATGAGATCATTAAGGACATTGTACACAGAAATGTACGCTCCACAGACCCGGAACAACACATTGCTCCCATCATTTACTACAAGGCAATGAAAACAGCCTACCTTCTGTTTCACAACAGACCCGCCGTGACCAAGACGCCTTTTCAGGAGGACCATGTCATTTACCAGCACAATTGCAACAGTGAGGAAAGTGGACCTCACTCATACATTGGAATGACATGGACCAGACTATCGAGGCGCCTCAACTGTCACTTGCAGAATGAAGCCATCAAGAACCACTACGCCACTCTACATAACTCCTGCTTCACACGACAAGATCTGGACGAGAACACCTATATCATCGATAGAGAACAAGACCCTCGCCGTCTCTTGATCCTTGAGGCAAGTTATATCATCACAAAACAACCGAAAATAAACACACAAGTTGAAGATTATCAAACATTACCATCCTCAAAACGCCACATATGCCTTACCAACCAAGCAACCAACGAGCGATCAGCTTAGCCGATCAGTTTTGCCCACCTCTCTCCACCTGATATGCCATAATCATATATTAGTAGCCATATACGACAGAACCATCAAACACTGGTAAAATAGGGTTTCCTTTATTTACCATTTTTCTGCTTAGCTTAGCTTTGAGTTCAGTAAAGCACTTCCCCCATTTACTCACCCAAATTTTATTTGTGTTTATTTTTTGTGTTAACTCTTCTCCTTTTGTGTTTACAGGCAAGTGTGTGTTTACCGTCGTTTCTGGTGTTGCGAAGGCTGGTTAGACAGAATTGTGCGCCTAATTGAGAGGTCACCGCAGAACTCAACCCAGCTTGGTACGTCCGGCCGGCCCTACTTTGGGGCGATTTTCTGTCTGACCAGCTGCTTCGTATTCTTTTTTAGAGAAGAGGTAAGGTGTTGAAAGTACCCTTTGTTTTGGGTGATATGCCACCCCAGAATCTGCGGCCGAGCCCCACTGATATAGACTCTTGTAAGCCAACCACTACTCTCGTAGGGGGTTGTGGTTGGACCGACCTATGCTAGACATAAAGTCCAAAAATGCGGAGTTCTTGATGATTCATGCGACCGGTTCAACGACTCTAGCTTCCCCCAACCCCATCCTCATCAAGAAAGTGATATATGGTCAGGCTGATGCTGTTGAAATGGTAAGGAAACTGGCTAGTGGTGACATTCTTGTCAAAATTTGAGTCGTTAAATCAAGTAGCGGACTTACTTAAGCTGAGCAAGTTCCATTCATGTAATGTTGTGGCTTCCATTCCGATGACCATGAATTCATGCAGAGGAGTAATCTTCTGTCCTGATGTCATGGACATGAGTGAGGACGACATTGTGAAGGAACTTACAGACGAGGAAGTGATCGCTGCTCGATTTGTTGCAAAATTTATAGACGGCGAGCGACGTAGAACCCCCTGATCACTCTACCATTCGGAAAATCCAGACTGTCAAAAGATATTGCCATAGGTTATGTAAAGGTAAAACCTTATATACCAAACCCCTTACGATGTTTTAAATGTCAAAGGTATGGCGACGGTGAAAAGTCTTGTACTTTTTCATCTAGTTGTGAAAAGTGTGCCAACGAGGACCACGTTGCTGACAATTGTACGGCCAAGGTAGTACTTTGCGTTAGCTGTGGGGGCAACCACCCAAGCTCGTACCGAGAATGTTCTCGGTACAAGTTTGAGAAGGAAGTCTGCGCAGTTAAGGCAAAGGAAAGCATTTCATATGGTGAAGCAAGGGAGAGGGTGAAGGAGACTCACCAGACTCCCAAACCCAATGAGTCCTATGCTATGGCATTGAAAACTAAATCTGTCATAGTCATAATAGCCACGCAAACAACGCGAACTTCTGAACCACGCTACACGACACCAGACGAACCCATAACGAATCAGACCGACACTGACACTGACTCTGACGATACTACCGACAAAGACTCATTCTCAAAAGCCACCTGCTCTGTTCGCTCCCAAAAATGTGAAAGAGGACAAGACAAAATTCTTAAAACTTTCAAAAGAAACTATGTCGCACGTCGTCGTTCCTGTGGCTCCAGTGAGGATGTCTTCCTCGATGGAATCAAAGGACGACAATACCATCTCCACTATCAGGAGCCGATCCCGTTCCCACTTGGACTCGCTCAAGTCCAAAAAAAACGGCTCAAAAGGCTGGCCGGCTAAAGAAATCTTAAACCAACGCATTCAATACCATTCAGTGGAATTGTAGAGGTCTTAAGAATAAGCAAGCATAACTGTCACTGTTGCTTGCAATGTATAGGCCATCCGTTATTTTTCAACCAATCTGAACAATACAGTCGAAGATCTTGCTGTTGTAGATAACTATCACCCGTATAGAAGAAATGAAGATCATGGTGTAACCATCTACGTACACCAAAGCTTACCACATACAGGAATGACTAAATTCTACTCTAGAAGCTGTCGCATGCAGAGTAAAATTTAATAACACGTACCTGACCATTTGTTCAATTTACTCATCCGGTTCCAATGCACTTGATGATGATGATGAGTTCACTTCGCTTTTTAGTCAATTATCCCACAAAAAATTAATTCTTGAAAGTTTCAACGCCCACCATCGTCAGTGGGGAAGTATACACGCAGACTCTCGTGGAACACAAATGGTAAATTATATCGTCAATTCTAATCTCGCTCTTCTTAACGATGGTAGTGGAACTCTTGTAAATAATATTTTAGATTTAATTATGAGAAGGCAGATTAGGGGTCATTCTCAAGACAAGCCGTCCTAGATATATCCGGAGATGATATTGACTCAAAGGTCAATATTGTAACTGATACCATCCTCGGGGCTGCTGAGGCCTCTATTCCTAAGATCCCTACAATGTCCACAAAGCATAGAGTTCTTGGTGGACACCAGATTGCCGGAATGTACTGCGTGAGCGCAATAGGAGATACAGGATTTCCGACAAAGAGCCTAAAAAACAACTTCATTACGTATAAACAAGCGAGGACTCAGGCTAGAACAATACGACAAGCCAAAAGAGACTCGTGGCGTGGCTATGTTTCAACTGTCAATAAGGACACACCCAGCAGTCAGGTCTGGTCCACAAGTAGGAAAATAACAAAAAGATACAAACAACCTTCCATCCCCCAACCTACCACGCAAGACGGCACCATCGACGACCCAGTTGACATAGCCAACGGCATCGTCAGGAGATTCTCAGACATATGTAGCTCGGCCAATTACGATCGACGGTTTTTACACCACAAACGTCAGGCCGAACAGACAGTGATTGACTTTGCCACAGAATATGAAAGTATGCCGTACAATAATTTATCTACCTTTAAGGAATTACTTCTTGCCCTGAATGGTTAATAAAAGGCCTGTTTTTAATTAGAACCGCAGAATTTATTAAATGATCAACAGTGTGCATTTTGTAAACACAGAAGCGCAATAGATCATTTAATAAATGTAGAGCATAACATTTCAGACACTTTTATAAAGAAAGAATTCTTAATTATAGTTTTCTTAGATTTGTAAAAAGCCTTTGACATGACATGGCGAAACTGAATCTTAAGCAAACTTTATGCAATTGGTTTAAGAGGTTCTATACCTATTTTGCTCAAAGCTTTTAACATGACAGAACATTTGCTGTCAAGATCGCTGCATCTAACGTAATCTCGGACACATTTGTTCAAAAGAATGGGATGCCGCAAGGCAGCGTTCTGAGCCCAACATTACTTGATATTATGATTAATGATACTCTGTTTCCAGCTTCCCGCCATCGAAACCTTAAATCCTCACTTTATGCTGAAGATTATGCAATATGGCATTCCTCTCCTAATCCTCGGTTTTCGGCTGAGCGGGTTCAAGTTGCACTTGAGTCCGTTCATCGTTGGGCGCTACAGTCGGGATTTAAGTTTTCATCAGCTAAAAGTGTCGCTGTTGTTTTTACCCATAAAGATAAAATCCCAAATTTGCAGCTAAAATTTGACAACAACCCGATTCCCCTCTGCAGTAACGTAAAGTTTACTGGATTAAACTTTGACGGAAGATTAGATTGGAAAAAGCATATAGATTTTTTAATCATAAGTCGTAATAAAAGGTTAGATATTCTGAAGTACGTCTCGGGTTCATTTTGGGGAGCCGAAAGGAAATCATTATCAATGTTGTACAAGGCCCTTAGAATAAATTGGACTATGGCTCTCAGGTGTATGCTTCGGCGAGCGACTATACCCGGAGAAGGTTGGATGTGTTGAAGAATCAATGCCTGCGAATGTGTTTTAGAGCTCTGTCATGTAACAGATTTCTGCGATAGGAAGTTGACGCAATTGTACCTCCTCTCCGGCTGCGTCGAGATAAATTAACGTCTGCCTGGCACAACAATACAAGCAGTTCGTCGATAGAGGCGTCAGTGAGATTTCTGGTCTGGAAGTACAAGTGGACACGCTGGTTAGAAATAAACTACCTCCTTGGGAGGAGTCCAGAATAAAAACTAAGACCAACTGGCTCGCTGCGACGAAAAGGAACGCGCCTGAGAGTGAGGTACACCAGCGATTCCGTTACGTCATTACGGATCATTTATCATATGTTCCCTTCTACACAGATGGCTCCAAGACAGGTGAATGTGTGGGTGCAAGTGTGTGGTCGAACGAATGTTTTCTCATGTACAGGCTACCGAAAAATACAACTGTTTTCTGTGCGGAACTATTTGCTATTGATAAGGCCATAGATTATATAATTAATTCATATCATATTAAATCAGTAATTTTCACTGATTCGTTATCAGCTCTTAAATCTATAGACTCTAGTTACTTTGAGTCAAATCAAATTCAGGGCAACATTATTAATAAATTAAACTCATGTAACAAAGATTTCTTCGTTTGGGTGCCTGGTGGGTCACTGCAACATTTACGGCCATGAACAGGCAGACCGGTTGGCTAAGTCGACCTCAGAACTCGAGGTAGTCGTTCCGATGCCTCAAGAGCTGGGATCCTGCCTTTCTTTGGGAAAGAATTCAATATTTCTCCTGTGGCAAGGTCAATGGACCAGCTTGACCATCACAAAAAAATACGAACCACAAGTAGCAGACTGGACGACCTCACATAGGAGGAACAGAAAGGAGGAAGTCGTGCTAGCCCGTCTACATCTCAACTCCACATGCAGCACCCACCTACAACTTATATCACGCACAGCACCCACCTACAACCTTACATCACATACAGCACCCACTTACAACCGTATGTCAACCAATGATGTGAAGCATGCTAAACAAACTTAAGAATAGACCACCATCTCATGCAGTGCATGAAGTACCGGGAAAACAGGAAGTCTGACAAACTTCTCAAAAAATGAAAATGACTTCACCATATATAACCTTCTAGGTGATGATATCAATATAATAACAAATTAATTATCGTTTTCAAGGAAACGGAAATAATCAAGATGATATAAAGTGGTTCGTTGGTTCGACTCTGTGCCGGAACTGGCTTTGGGGTGTGGCTGGTTGCGTGGTGGGCGGAGCAATTTGCTCATTATGCCGCTGGCCTGGAGTTGGAGTAATCGGCTTGGAGCTCGTTCCGTTATGGTGTCCAGTTGACGAATTGCCAATGTTAATACTACATGATTCATAAATGTGTTTCATGCCAAGGTGAAGGACTGTCTCTAATCTGTCCTATCTTTTCTCAGTCCTTCTGGCAGCTGCACCAGTGGATGTTGTGCCGACTGGGTGGTGTTTGCTGCCACCTTGACACAATAAACACTGAACAACTTTCAATCCAATATCAATATTTTTATCGTTTTTATAATTATCATCATTATCATTATTGTTATTACTATCATTGTTATTATTATCTTATTATCATTATCATTATTGTTATCATTATCATTATCATTATTATCATTATTATTATCATTATTATTTTTTTTTTTTTTTTTTTTTTTTTTTTTTTTTATGCTTTGTCGCTGTCTCCCGCGTTTGCGAGGTAGCGCAAGGAAACAGACGAAAGAAATGGCCCAACCCCCCCCCATACACATGTACATACACACGTCCACACACGCAAATATACATACCTACACAGCTTTCCATGGTTTACCCCAGACGCTTCACATGCCTTGATTCACTCCACTGACAGCACGTCAACCCCTGTATACCACATCGCTCCAATTCACTCTATTCCTTGCCCTCCTTTCACCCTCCTGCATGTTCAGGCCCCGATCACACAAAATCTTTTTCACTCCATCTTTCCACCTCCAATTTGGTCTCCCTCTTCTCCTCGTTCCCTCCACCTCCGACACATATATCCTCTTGGTCAATCTTTCCTCACTCATTCTCTCCATGTGCCCAAACCATTTCAAAACACCCTCTTCTGCTCTCTCAACCACGCTCTTTTTATTTCCACACATCTCTCTTACCCTTACGTTACTTACTCGATCAAACCACCTCACACCACACATTGTCCTCAAACATCTCATTTCCAGCACATCCATCCTCCTGCGCACAACTCTATCCATAGCCCACGCCTCGCAACCATACAACATTGTTGGAACCACTATTCCTTCAAACATACCCATTTTTGCTTTCCGAGATAATGTTCTCGACTTCCACACATTTTTCAAGGCTCCCAAAATTTTCGCCCCCTCCCCCACCCTATGATCCACTTCCGCTTCCATGGTTCCATCCGCTGACAGATCCACTCCCAGATATCTAAAACACTTTACTTCCTCCAGTTTTTCTCCATTCAAACTCACCTCCCAATTGACTTGACCCTCAACCCTACTGTACCTAATAACCTTGCTCTTATTCACATTTACTCTTAACTTTCTTCTTCCACACACTTTACCAAACTCAGTCACTAGCTTCTGCAGTTTCTCACATGAATCAGCCACCAGCGCTGTATCATCAGCGAACAACAACTGACTCACTTACATCTATTTTCGCTCACTTATTATTATTATTATTATTATTATTATTATTATTAATATTATTATCATTATCATTATTGTTATCATTATTCCTATTGTTGTTTTTCTTGTTATTACTATCCCCCTATGGGACTAGATAGCTCATAGGTATCAGTATGATTATTATGTAGGGACTTTATAAACACAAAAATCAAACACGGTTGCAGGCCTGATGACCTTACTTATAGGTAGCTGGTCGTTAAACCCAACAAACAACGACAGAACCATCAGATCCAGCCTGAAGATGAAACACGTTACTTCTGAAACGTCTCTGCCCTTTGGGGAACTCCTGAACAAACTTCAAGAAGACCACCGAAAAATTGTACAGTAAATAGAAACTATACATGAGAGAATAAAAAAGGAGAATGTGCCATAGCTTTCAACCTCGTATGATTTCAAGAAAAAAAAACATATATATATATATATATATATATATATATATATATATATATATATATATATATATATATATATATATATATATATATATATATATATATATATATATATATATATATATACATATATATATATATATATATATATATATATATATATATATATATTATATATATATATATATATATATATATATATATATATATATATATATATATATATATATATATGTATATATATATATATAGATAGATAGATAGATAGATACATACATAGACAGATACATAGATAGATTCATTACTATGAGTCACGATGGAAATGAAACATGATGAGTTCCCAGCTCCAGTTTCGCGAAATAATCACAGTCAGTTGATACACAACAAAGAGACTTAGCTATGAAGCCATTTGCTAAACATATAGTGACCGTGCATATATCTCTCCATAGTGAAATGAAGGTTCTGGTACTAGATCAGGTGTTTGCTTTGAAGAATGTATGCGAGAAATACCTAGCATTCACCTCCCTAACCGCCCAATCCACAAACAAATTAAACACGCATGGAGACATCACGCACCCCTGCCTGAAACCAACATTCATTGGGAACTAATCACTTTCCTCTCTTCCTACTCGTACACATGCTTTACATCCTTGATAAAAACTTTTCATTGCTTCTAGCAACTTAATTTCCACACCATATTCTCTTAATACCTTCCACAGAGCATCTCTATCAGCCTTATCATATTCCTTCTCCAGATCCATAAATGCTACATACAAATCCACCTGTAATTCTAAGTATTTCTCACATACATTCTTCAAAAGAAACACCTGATCCACACATCCTCTACCACTTCTGAAACCGCACTACTCTTCCCCAATCTGATGCTCAGTACATGCTTTTACCCTTACAATCAATACCTTACCATATAATTTACTCAACAAACTTACACCTCTGTAATTTGAACACTCAACTTTATACCCTTTCCCTTTATGTAATTGCACTATGCATGCATTCCGCCAATCCTCAGCCACTTCATCATGAACCATACATACACTGAATATTCCTATCAACCAATCAACAACACAGTCCCTCCCTTTTTTAATGAATTCCAATGTTATACCATCCAAACCCGCCGCTTCGCCGGCTTTCGTCTTCTGCAAGGCTCTCACTACCATTTATTTGTTTACTAAACCATTTCCCCTGAACCTCTCATTTCGCACACCACCTCGACCAAAACATCCTATATCTGCCACTCTATCATCAAACACATTCAACAAACCTTCGAAATACTCACTCCAACTCCTTCTCACTTCACCACTCCTGGTTATTATTTCCCATTAGTCCGTTCTCCGATGTTTCCATTTGTTTTCTTGTCTTACGCACTTTATTTACCTCCTTCCAAAACATCTTTTTATTCTCCCTAAAATTTGATAATACTTTCTCACTCCAACCCTCATTTGCCCTCTTTTTCACCTCTTGCACCTTTCTCTTGACCTCCCGCCGCTTTCTTTTATACACCTCCCTTCATTTCCACTACTTCCCTACAAAAATCGTCCAAACGCCACTCTCTTCTCTCTCTAAATTTTTACTTCTTCATCCCACCACTCACCACCATTTCTAGTCTGCCCACCTCCCACCTTTCTCTTGCCACAAGCATCTTTTGCGCAAGCCATCACTGCTTCCCTAAATACATCCTATTCCTCTACCACTTCTCTTAAGTCATTTGCTCTCACCTTTGACCATTTTGCACTCAATTTCTCCTGGTACTTCCTCACACAAGTCTCTTTTCCAAGCCCACTTACTCTCACCACTATCTTCACCCCAACATTCTCTCTTCTTTTCTGAAAACCTCAACAAATCTTCACCTTCGCCTGCACAAAATAATGACCAGACATCACTCCAGCTGCCCCTCTCAGCACATTAAAATCCAAATGTCTCTCTTTCACAAGCCTATCAATTTACGCGTAATCCAATAACGCTCTGTGGCCATCCCTCCTTCCTACATAGGTATTTTTCTGTATATCTCTTTTTTAAACCAGGTATTCCTAATCACCAGTCTTTATTCAACACACAATTTCTCCACCGTTCCTATTTTTTATAAATATTCGGCATTTACCGCGTTAGCGAAGTAGCGTTAAGAACAGACGACTGAGCCTTAGAGATGATATCTTCACTTAGCCCCCTTCTCTGTTCCTCCTTTAAGAAAATTAGAAACAGAAAGGAAGGATTTCCAGCCCCGGCTCCCTGACCATTAAGTCGCCTTCTACGACATGCAGGGAATGAATGAAAAGAAGCTCTGAATGAAAAGAAGCTCAAGCGTAAAGAAGAGTGGTTTGGGAATGTTTTGGGAGTAAAGTCAGGGGTTAGTGAAAGGACAAGAGCAAAGAAAGGAGTAGCGCTGTTCCTGAAACAGGAGTTGTGGGAGTATGTGACAGAGTGTAAAAAAGTAAACTCTAAATTCATATGGGAAAAATTGAAAGTGGATGGAGAGAGATGGGTGATTATTGGTGCATATGGACCTGGGAGTGAGAAAAAAGATCATGAGAGGCAAGTGTTTCGGGAGTAGCTGAGTGAGTGTGTTAGTAGTTTTGATGCAGGAGACCGGGTTATAGTGATGGGTCATTTCAATGCAAAGGTGACTCATGTGGCAGTTGAGGGAATAATTGGTGTACATGGGGTGTTCAGTGTTGTAAATGGAAATGGTGAAGAGCTTGTAGATTTATGTGCTGAAAAAGGACTGGTGATTGGGAATACCTGGTTTAAAAAGAGAGATATACGTAAGTATACGTATGTATGTAAGAGAGATGGCCAAAGAGCGTTATTGGATTACGTGTTAATTGATAGGCGCGCGAAAGAGGGACTTTTGGATCTTAATGTGCTGAGAGGTGCAACTGGAGGAATGTCTGATCATTATCTTGCGCAGGCGAATGTGAAAATTTGTAGAGGTTTTGAGAAAACAAAAGAGAGTGTTGGGGTGAAGAGAGTGGTGAGAGTAAGGGAGCTTGGGAAGTAGATGTGTGTTAGGAGGTACCAGGAGAGACTGAGTGCAGAATGGAAAAGGTGAGAACAAAGGACGTAAGGGGAGTGGGGAGGAATGGGATTTATTTAGGGAAGCAGTGATGGCTTGCGCAAAAGATGCTTGTGGCATGAGAAACGTGGGAGGTGGACACATTAGAAAGGGTAGTGAGTGGGGGATGAAGAAGTAAGATTATTAGTAAAAGAGAAGAGAGAGGCATCTTTATGATTTTTTCATTGAAATAGTGTAAATGAGTGGGAAATGTATAAAAGAAAGAGGCAGGAGGTCAAGAGAAAGGTGCAAGAGGTGAAAAAGAGGGCAAATGAGATTTGGGGTGAGAGAGTATCATTAATTGTAGGGAGAGTAAGATGTTTTGGAAGGAAGTAAATAAAGTGCGCAAGACAAGAGAACAAGTGGGAACATCGGTGTAGGGGGCTAATGGAGACGTAATAACAACTAGTGGTGATGTGAGGAGATTGAGTGAGTATTTGGAAGGTTTTTTTGAATGTATTAGATGATAGAGCAGTAGATATAACATGTTTTGGTCGAGGTGGTTTGCGAAGTGAGACGAGGTAGTGAAAGCTTTGCAGAAGATGAAAGCCGGCAAGGCGGCGGGTTTCGATGGTATTGCAATGTAGTTCATTAAAAAAAATAAAAAGGGTGACTGTGCTATTGCCTGGTTGGTAAGGATATTCAATGTATGTATGGCTTAGGGTGAAGTGCCTGAGGGTTGGCGGAATGCATGCATAGTGACATTATACAAAGACAAAGAGGATAAAGATGGATGTTCAAATTACAGAGGTATAAGTTTGTTGAGTATTCCTAGGATATATTGATTGAGAGGGCGAAGGCATGTACCGAGCATGAGATTGGGGAAGAGCAGTTTGGTTTCAGATGGGGTAGAGGATGTGTGTATCAGATGTTTGCTTTATACAATGTATGTGAGAAACACTTAGAAAAACAAATGGATTTGTATGTAGCATTTATGGATCTGGAGAAGCCATATGATAGAGATGATAGAGATGCTCTGTGGAAGGTATTAGGAGTATATGGTGTGGGAAGCAAGTTACTGGAAGCAGTGAAAAGTTTTTATCGAGGATGTAAGGCATGTGTACGAGTAGGAAGAGAGGAAAGTGATTAGTTCTCAGTGAATGTCTCTTTGCGGCTGAAGTGCGTGATATTTCTATGGTTGTTTAATTTGTTTATGGATGGGATTGTTAGGGATGTGGATGCAGGAGTTTAAGAGAGAGGGGCAAATATGCAGTCTGTTGTGGATGAGAGAGCTTGGAAAGTGAGTTATTTGTTGTTCGCTGATGATATAGAGCTGGTGGCTGATTCGGGTGAAAAACTGCAGAAGCTGGTTACTGAGTTTAGGGAAGTGTATGAAAGAAGAAAGTTAAGAGTAAATGTGAATAAGAGCAAGGTTATTAGGCACAGCAGGGTTGAGGAACAAGTCAATTCGGAGGTAAGCTTGAATTTTAGAGAAAAACTGGAGGAAGTGAAGTGCTTTAGATATCTAAGAGTGGATTTGGCAGCGGATGGAACCATGGAAGCGGAAGTGAATCATAGGGTGGGGAAGGGGGCGAACGTTTTGGGAGCGTTGAAAAATGTATAGGAGGCGAAAACATCATCTCGGAAAGCAAAAATGGGCATGTTTGAAGGAATAGTGGTTCCAACAATGTTATATGGTTGCGAGGCATTGGGTATAGATAGGGTTGTGAGGAGGAGGGTGGATGTGTTGGAAATGAGATGTTTGAGGACAGTATGTGGTGTGAGGTGGTTTGATCGAGTAAGTAATGAAAAGGTAAGAGAGCTGCGTGGTAACAAAAGGAGTGTGGTTGAGAGAGCAGAGGACGGTGTTTTGAAATGGTTTGGTCACATGGAGAGAATGAGTGAGGAAAGATTGACAAAGAGGATATATGTTTCAGAGGTGGAGGGAACAAGGAGAAGTGGGAGACTAAATTGGAGGTGGAAAGATGGAGTGAAAAAGATTTTGAGTGATCGGGGCCTGAACATGCAGGAGGGTGAAAGGCGTGCAAGGAAGAGTGAATTGGAACGATGTGGTATACCGGGGTCGACGTGCTGTCAATGGAATGAACCAAGACATGTGAAGCGTCTGGGGTAAATCAGGAAAAGTTTTGTGGTGCCTGGATGTGGAAAGGGAGCTATGGTTTCGGTGCATTATACATGACAGCTAGAGACTTAGTGTAAACGAATGTGACCTTTGTTGTCTTTTTCTTAGCGCTACCTCGCGCATATGCTGGGGGAGGGGGTTGTCATTTCATGTGAGGCGGAGTGGCGACGGTAATGAATAAGGGCAGACAGTATGGACTATGTACGTGTGTATATGTCTATGTATATATATATATATATATATATATATATATATATATATATATATATATATATATATATATACATATATATATATATATATATATATATATATATATATATATATATATATATATATATATATATATATATATATATATATATATATATATATATATATATATATATATATATATATATATATATAAGTGTATACGTTGAAATGTATAGGTATGTGTATGTGCGTGTGTGGACTAATATGTATATACATGTGCATGTGGGTGGGTTGGACCATTCTTTCGTCTGTTTCCTTGCTCTACCTCGCTAATCCGGGTGACAGCGACAAAGTATGATACAAAAAATTATATATGTTTTAGGACAATATGTTGTGTGAGGTGTCTTGATCGAGTAAGTAAAGAAAGGGTAAGAGAGATGTGTGGTAATAAAAAGAGTTTGGTTGAGAGAGCAGATGAGGGTGTTTTGAAATGGTTTGGTCACATGGAGAGAATGAGTGAGGAATGATTGACTAAGAGGATATATGTATCGTAGGTGCAGGGAACGAGAAGAAGTGTCAAAATGGAGGTGGACAGATGGAGTGAAAAAGAGTTTGAGTCACCGGGGCCGAAACATGCAGGAGGGTAAAAGGCGAGCAAGGAATAGAGTGAATTGGAACGATATGGTATACCGGGGCGGACGTGCTGTCAATGGATTGAACCAGGGCATGTGAAGCGTCTGGAGTAAGCCATGGAAAGTTTTGTGGGGCCTGGATGTGCAAAGGGAGCTGTGGTTTCGGTGCATCATACATGACAGCTAGCGACTGAGTGTGAACAAATGTGAATTTTGTTGTCTTTTTCCTATTTGTCTTTTTCCTAGCGCTGCCTCGCGCACATGCGGGGGGAGGGGGGTTGTCATTTCATGTGTGGCAGGGTGGCGATGGAAATGAACAATGGCAGACAGTATGAACTATGCACATGTGTATACATGTATATGTCTGTGTGTGTATATATATGTATACGTTGAGATGTATAGGTATGTATATATGCGTGTGTGGACGTGTATGTATATACATTTGTATGTGGGTGGGTTGGGCCATTCCTTCGTCTGTTTCCTTACTCTACCTTGCTAACGCGGGAGACAGCGACAGAGTATAATAAAAAAAAATAATATATGTTTGAGGTCAATAATGTGGTGTGAGGTGGCTTGATCGAGTAAGTAATGTAAGGGTAAGAGAGATGTATGGTAACAAAAAATGTGGTTGAGAGAGCAGAAGAGGGTGTTTTGAAATGGTTTGGTCACATGGAGAGAATTAGTGAGGAAAGATTGACAAAGAGTATATATGTGACAGAGGTGGAGGAAACGAGAAGTGAGAGACCAAATTGCAGGTGGAGAAATGGAGTGAAAAAGATTTTGAGTGATCGGGGCCTGAACATGCAGAAGGGTAAGAGGCGTGCAAGGAATAGAGTGAATTGGAACGATGTGGTATATATATATATATATATATATATATATATATATATATATATATATATATATATATATATATATATATATATATATATATATATATATATATATAAATTTATGTGAGAAACTGCAGAAGCTGGTGACTGAGTTTGGTAAAGTGTGTGGAAGAAGAAAGTTAAGAGTAAATGTGAATAAGAGCAAGGTTATTAGGTACAGTCGGGTTGAGGGTCAAGTCAATTGGGAGGTGAGTTTGAATGGAGAAAAACTGGAGGAAGTGAAGTGTTTTAGATATCTGGGAGTGGATCTGGCAGCGGATGGAACCATGGAAGCGGAAGTGGATCATAGGGTGGGGGAGGGGGCGAAAATTCTGGGAGCCTTGAAGAATGTGTGGAAGTCGAGAACATTATCTCGGAAAGCAAAAATGGGTATGTTTGAAGAAATAGTGGTTCCAACAATGTTGTATGGTTGCCAGGCGTGGGCTATGGATAAAGTTGTGCGCAGGAGGATGGATGTGCTGGAAATGAGATGTTTGAGGACAATGTGTGGTGTGAGGTGGTTTGATCGAGTAAGTAACGTAAGGGTAAGAGAGATGTGTGGAAATAAAAAGAGCGTGGTTGAGAGAGCAGAAGATGGTGTTTTGAAGTGGTTTGGGCACATGGAGAGAATGAGTGAAGAAAGATTGACCAAGAGGATATATGTGTCGGAGGTGGAGGGAACGAGGAGAAGAGGGAGACCAAATTGGAGGTGGAAAGATGGAGTGAAAAAGATTTTGTGTGATCGGGGCCTGAACATGCAGGAGGGTGAAAGGAGGGCAAGGAATAGAGTAAATTGTAGCGATGTGGTATACCGGGGTTGTCGTGCTGTCAGTGGATTGAATCAAGGCATGTGAAGCGTCTGGGGTAAACTATGGAAAGATGTGTAGGTATGTATATTTGCGTGTGTGGACGTATGTATATACATGTGTATGGGGGGGGGTTGGGCCATTTCTTTCGTCTGTTTCCTTGCGCTACCTCGCAAACGCGGGAGACAGCGACAAAGTATAATAAAAAAATAATAATAATATATATTTATATATATATATATATATTTTTTTTTTTAACTTTCTGAAATGGAAAACAGAAGAAGGAGTCACGCGGGGAGTGCTCATCATCCTCGAAGGCTCAGACTGGGGTGTCTAAATGTGTGTGGATGTAACCAAGATGTGAAAAAAGGAGAGATAGGTAGTATGTTTGAGGAAAGGAACCTGGATGTTTTGGTTCTAAGTGAAACGAAGCTCAAGGGTAAAGGGGAAGAGTGGTTTGGGAATGTCTTGGGAGTAATGTCAGGGGTTAGTGAGAGGACAAGAGCAAGGGAAGGAGTAGCAGTACTCCTGAAACAGGAGTTGTGGGAGTATGTGATAAAATGTAAGAAAGTAAATTCTCGATTAATATGCGTAAAACTGAAAGTTGATGGAGAGAGATGGGTGATTATTGGTGCATATGCACCTGGGCATGAGAAGAAAGATCATGATAGGCAAGTGTTTTGGGAGCAGCTGAATGAGTGTGTTAGTGGTTTTGATGCACGAGACCGGGTTTTAGTGATGTGTGATCTGAATGCAAAGGTGAGCAATGTGGCAGTTAAGGGAATAATTGGTATACATGGGGTGTTCTGTGTTGTAAATGGAAATGGTGAAGAGCTTGTAGATTTATGTGCTGAAAAAGGACTGGTGATTGGGAATACCTGGTTTAAAATGCGAGATATACATAAGTATACGTAGGTAAGTAGGAGAGATGGACAGAGAGCGTTATTGGATTACGTGTTAATTGACAGTCGCGCGAAAGAGAGACTTTTGGATGTTAATGTGCTGAGAGATGCAACTGGAGGGATGTCTGATTATTATCTTGTGGAGGCTAAGGTGAAGATTTGTGTGGGTTTTCAGAAAAGAAGAGTGAATGTTGGGGTGAAGAGGGTATTGAGAGTAAGTGAGTTTGGGAAGGAGACTTGTGTGAGGAAGCACCAGGAGAGACTGAGTTCAGAATGGAAAAAGGTGAGAACAATGGAAGTAAGGGGAGTGGGGGAGGAATGGGATGTATTTAGGGAATCAGTGATGGATTGCGCAAAAGATGCTTGTGGCATGAGAAGAGTGAGAGGTGGGTTGATTAGAAAGGGTAGTGAGTGGTACCTCACCACCACATATTGTCCTCAGACATCTCATTTCCAGCACATCCATCCTCCTGCGCACTACTCTATCCATAGCCCACGCCTCGCAACCATAAAACATTGTTGGAACCACTATTCCTTCAAACATACCCATTTTTGCTTTCCGAGATAATGTTCTCGATTTCCACACATTATTAAAGGCTCCCAGGATTTTCGCCCCCTCCCCCACCCTATGATCCACTTCCGCTTCCATGGTTTCATCCGCTGCCAGATCCACTCCCAGATATCTAAAACACTTTACTTCCTCCAGTTTTACTCCATTCAAACTTACCTCCCAATTGACTTGACCCTCAACCCTACTGTACCTACTTACCTTGCTCTTATTCACATTTACTCTTAACTTTCTTCTTTCACACACTTCACCAAACTCAGTCACCAGCTTCTGCAGTTTCTCACATGAATCAGCCACCAGCGCTGTATCATCAGCGAACAACAACTGACTCACTTACCAAGCTATCTCATCCCCAACAGACTTCTCACTTGCCCCTCGTTCCAAAACTCTTGCATTCACCTCCCTAACAACCCCATCCATAAACAAATTAAACAACCATGGAGACATCACACACCCTGCCGCAAACCTACATTCACTGAGAACCAATCACTTTCCTCTCTTCCTACACGTACACATGCCTTACATCCTCGATAAAAACTTTTCACTGCTTCTAACAACTTGCCTCCCACACCATATATTCTTAATACCTTCCACAGAGCATCTCTATCAACTCTATCATATGCCTTCTCCAGATCCATAAATGCTACATACAAATCCATTTGCTTTTCTAAGTATTTCTCACATACATTCTTCAAAGCAAACACCTGATCCACACATCCTCTACCACTTTTGAAACCACACTGCTCTTCCCCAGTCTGATGCTCTGTACATGCCTTCACCCTCTCAATCAATACCCTCCTATATAATCTACCAGGAATACTCAACAAACTTATACCTCTGTAATTTGAGCACTCACTCTTATCCCCTTTGCCTTTGTACAATGGCACTATGCACGCATTCCGCCAATCCTCAGGCACCTCACCATAAGTCATACATACATTAAATAAATACAGTCACCCCCTTTTTTAATAAATTCCACTGCAATACCATCCAAACCTGCTGCCTTGCCGGCTTTCATCTTCCGCAAAGCTTTTACTACCTGTTCTCTGTTTACCAAATCCTTTTCCCTTACCCTCTCACTTTGCACACCACCTCGACCAAAACACCCTATATCTGCCACTCTATCATCAAACACATTCAACAAACCTTCAAAATACTCACTCCATCTCCTTCTCACATCAACACTACTTGTTATCACCTCCCAATTTGCACCCTTCACTGAAGTTCCCATTTGCTCCCTTGTCTTACGCACTTTATTTACCTCCTTCCAGAACATCTTTTTATTCTCCCTAAAATTTAATGATACTCTCTCACCCCAACTCTCATTTGCCCTCTTTTTCACCTCTTGCACCTTTCTCTTGACCTCCTGTCTCTTTCTTTTATACATCTCCCACTCAATTGCATTTTTTGCCCGCAAAAATCATCCAAATGCCTCTCTCTTGTCTTTCACTAATACTCTTACTTCTTCATCCTACCACTCACTACCCTTTCTAATCAACCCACCTCCCACTCTTCTCATGCCACAAGCTTCTTTTGCGCAGTCCATCACTGATTCCCTAAATACATCCCATTCCTCCCCCACTCCCCTTACTTCCATTGTTCTCACCTTTTTCCATTCTGAACTCAGTCTCTCATGGTACTTCCTCACACAAGTCTCCTTCCCAAACTCACTTACTCTCACCACCCTCTTCACCCCAACATTCACTCTTCTTTTCTGAAAACCCATACAAATCTTCACCTTAGCCTCCACAAGATAATGATCAGACATCCCTCCAGTTGCACCTCTCAGCACATTAACATCCAAAAGTCTCTCTTTCGCACGCCTGTCAATTAACACGTAATCCAATAACGCTCTCTGGCCATCTCTCCTACTTACATAAGTATACTTATGTATATCTCGCTTTTTAAACCAGGTATTCCCAATCACCAGTCCTTTTTCAGCACATAAATCTACAAGCTCTTCATTATTTCCATTTACAACACTGAACACCCCATGTATACCAATTATTCCCTCAACTGCCACATCACTCACCTATGCATTCAGATCACCCATCACTAAAACCCGGTCTCGTGCATCAAAACCACTAACACACTCATTCAGCTGCTCCCAAAACACTTCCTCTCATGATCTTTCTTCTCATGCCCAGGTGCATATGCACCAATAACCACCCATCTCTCTCCATCAACTTTCAGTTTTACCCATATTAATCGAGAATTTACTTTCTTACATTCTATCACATACTCCCATAACTCCTGTTTCAGGAGTACTGCTACTCCTTCCCTTGCTCTTGTCCTCTCACTAACCCCTGACTTTACTCCCAAGACATTCCCTAACCACTCTTCCCCTTTACCCTTGAGCTTCCTTTCACTTAGAAACAAAACATCCAGGTTCCTTTCCTCAAACATACTACCTATCTCTCCTTTTTCACATCTTGGTTACATCCACACACATTTAGACACCCCAGTCTGAGCCTTCGAGGATGATGAGCACTCCCCGCGTGACTCCTTCTTCTGTTTCCCATTTCAGAAACTTAAAATATATATATATATATATATATATATATATATATATATATATATATATATATATATATATATATATATATATATATATTTCATTAATTTCAAGCTAGAAGTTTCAGTTTTCTAAATTGTTTCTTACATTTTTCATATGTATATATATGTATGTGTGTGTGTGTGTGTATATGTGCGTATGTATGTGTATGTGTGTGTATGTGTGTATATATATATATATATATATATATATATATATATATATATGTATATATATATATATATGTATATATATATGTATATTATCCCTGGGGATAGGGGTGAAAGAATACTTCCCACGTATTCCTCGCTTGTCGAAGAAAGCGACTAGAGGGGACGGGAGCGGGGGGCCAGAAATCCTCCCCTCCTTGTATTAACTTTCTAAAATGGGAAACAGAAGAAGGAGTCACGCGGGGAGTGCTCATCCTCCTCGAAGGCTCAGAGTGGGGTGCCTAAATGTGTGTGGATGTAACCAAGATGTGAAAAAAGGAGAGATAGGTAGTATGTTTGAGGAAAGGAACCTGGATGTTTTGGCTCTGAGTGAAACGAAGCTCAAGGGTAAAGGGGAAGAGTGGTTTGGGAATGTCTTGGGAGTAAAGTCAGGGGTTAGTGAGAGGACAAGAGCAAGGGAAGGAGTAGCAATACTCCTGAAACAGGAGTTGTGGGAGTATGTGATAGAGTGTAAGAAAGTAAATTCTCGATTAATATGGGTAAAACTGAAAGTTGATGGAGAGAGGTGGGTGATTATTGGTGCATATGCACCTGGGCATGAGAGGAAAGATCAAGAGAGGCAAGTGTTTTGGGAGCAGCTGAATGAGTGTGTTAGTGGTTTTGATGCACTAGACCGGGTTATAGTGATGGGTGATTTGAATGCAAAGGTGAGTAATGTGGCAGTTGAGGGAATAATTGGTATACATGGGGTGTTCAGTGTTGTAAATGGAAATGGTGAAGAGCTTGTAGATTTATGTGCTGAAAAAGGACTGATGATTGGGAATACCTGGTTTAAAAAGCGAGATATACATAAGTATACTTATGTAAGTAGGAGAGATGGCCAGAGAGCGTTATTGGATTACGTGTTAATTGACAGGCGTGCGAAAGAGAGACTTTTGGATGTTAATGTGCTGAGAGGTGCAACTGGAGGGATGTCTGATCATTATCTTGTGGAGGCTAAGGTGAAGATTTGTATGGGTTTTCAGAAAAGAAGAGTGAATGTTGGGGTGAAGAGGGTGGCGAGAGTAAGTGAGCTTGAGAAGGAGACCTGTGTGAGGAAGTACCACTAGAGACTGAGTACAGAATGGAAAAAGGTGAGAACAATGGAAGCTAGGGGAGTGGGGGAGGAATGGGATGTATTTAGGGAATCAGTGATGGATTGCGCAAAAGATGCTTGTGGCATGAGAAGAGTGGGAGGTGGGTTGATTAGAAAGGGTAGTGAGTGGTGGGATGAAGAATTAAGAGTATTAGTGAAAGAGAAGAGAGAGGCATTTGGACGATTTTTGCAGGGAAAAAATGCAATTGAGTGGGAGATGTATAAAAGAAAGAGACAGGAGGTCAAGAGAAAGGTGCAAGAGGTGAAAAAAAGGGCAAATGAGAGTTGGGGTGAGAGAGTATCATTAAATGTTAGGGAGAATAAAAAGATGTTCTGGAAGGAGGTAAATAAAGTGCGTAAGACAAGGGAGCAAATGGGAACTTCAGTGAAGGGCGCAAATGGGGAGGTGATAACAAGTAGTGGTGATGTGAGAAGGAGATGGAGTGAGTATTTTGAAGGTTTGTTGAATGTGTTTGATGATAGAGTGGCAGATATAGGGTGTTTTGGTCGAGGTGGTGTGCAAAGTGAGAGGGTTAGGGAAAATGATTTGGTAAACAGAGAAGAGGTAGTGAAAGCTTTGCGGAAGATGAAAGCCGGCAAGGCAGCAGGTTTGGATGGTATTGCAGTGGAATTTATTAAAAAAGGGGGTGACTGTATTGTTGACTGGTTGGTAAGGTTATTTAATGTATGTATGACTCATGGTGAGGTGCCTGAGGATTGGCGGAATGCGTGCATAGTGCCATTGTACAAAGGCAAAGGGGATAAGAGTGAGTGCTCAAATTACAGAGGTATAAGTTTGTTGAGTATTCCTGGTAAATTATATGGGAGGGTATTGATTGAGAGGGTGAAGGCATGTACAGAGCATCAGATTGGGGAAGAGCAGTGTGGTTTCAGAAGTGGTAGAGGATGTGTGGATCAGGTGTTTGCTTTGAAGAATGTATGTGAGAAATACTTAGAAAAGCAAATGGATTTGTATGTAGCATTTATGGATCTGGAGAAGGCATATGATAGAGTTGATAGAGATGCTCTGTGGAAGGTATTAAGAATATATGGTGTGGGAGGAAAGTTGTTAGAAGCAGTGAAAAGTTTTTATCGAGGATGTAAGGCATGTGTACGTGTAGGAAGAGAGGAAAGTGATTGGTTCTCAGTGAATGTAGGTTTGCGGCAGGGGTGTGTGATGTCTCCATGGTTGTTTAATTTGTTTATGGATGGGGTTGTTTGGGAGGTAAATGCAAGAGTTCTGGAAAGAGGGGCAAGTATGAAGTCTGTTGGGGATGAGAGAGCTTGGGAAGTGAGTCAGTTGTTGTTCGCTGATGATACAGCGCTGGTGGCTGATTCATGTGAGAAACTGCAGAAGCTGGTGACTGAGTTTGGTAAAGTGTGTGGAAGAAGAAAGTTAAGAGTAAATGTGAATAAGAGCAAGGTTATTAGGTACAGTAGGGTTGAGGGTCAAGTCAATTGGGAGGTGAGTTTGAATGGAGAAAAACTGGAGGAAGTGAAGTGTTTTAGATATCTGGGAGTGGATCTGGCAGCGGATGGAACCATGGAAGCGGAAGTGGATCATAGGGTGGGGGAGGGGGCGAAAATTCTGGGGGCCTTGAAGAATGTGTGGAAGTCGAGAACATTATCTCGGAAAGCAAAAATGGGTATGTTTGAAGGAATAGTGGTTCCAACAATGTTGTATGGTTGCGAGGCTTGGGCTATGGATAGAGTTGTGCGCAGGAGGATGGATGTGCTGGAAATGAGATGTTTGAGGACAATGTGTGGTGTGAGGTGGTTTGATCGAGTGAGTAACGTAAGGGTAAGAGAGATGTGTGGAAATAAAAAGAGCGTGGTTGAGAGAGCAGAAGAGGGTGTTTTGAAGTGGTTTGGGCACATGGAGAGAATGAGTGAAGAAAGATTGACCAAGAGGATATATGTGTCGGAGGTGGAGGGAACGAGGAGAAGAGGGAGACCAAATTGGAGGTGGAAAGATGGAGTGAAAAAGATTTTGTGTGATCGGGGCCTGAACATGCAGGAGGGTGAAAGGAGGGCAAGGAATAGAGTGAATTGGAGCGATGTGGTATACCAGGGTTGACGTGCTGTCAGTGGATTGAATCAAGGCATGTGAAGCGTCTGGGGTAAACTATGGAAAGCTGTGTAGGTATGTATATTTGCGTGTGTGGACGTATGTATATACATGTGTATGGGGGGGGGGTCGGGCCATTTCTTTCGTCTGTTTCCTTGCGCTACCTCGCAAACGCGGGAAACAGCGACAAAGTATAAAAAAAAAGAAAAAAAAAAAAAATATATATATATATATATATATATATATATATATATATATATATATATATATATATATATATATATATATATATATATATATATATATATATATATATATATATATATTTTTTTTTTTTTTTTTTTTTTTTTTTTTTACTTTGTCGCTGTCTCCCGCGTTTGCGAGGTAGCGCAAGGAAACAGACGAAAGAAATGGCCCAACCCCCCCCATACACATGTACATACACACGTCCACACACGCAAATATACATACCTACACAGCTTTCCATGGTTTACCCCGGACGCTTCACATGCCTTGATTCAATCCACTGACAGCACGTCAACCCCTGTATACCACATCGCTCCAATTCACTCTATTCCTTGCCCTCCTCTCACCCTCCTGCAAGTTCAGGCTCCGATCACACAAAATCCTTTTCACTCCATCTTTCCACCTCCAATTTGGTCTCCCTCTTCTCCTCGTTCCCTCCACCTCCGACACATATATCCTCTTGGTGAATCTTTCCTCACTCATTCTCTCCATGTGCCCAAACCATTTCAAAACACCCTCTTCTGCTCTCTCAACCACGCTCTTTTTACTTCCACACATCTCTCTTACCCTTACGTTACTTACTCGATCAAACCACCTCACACCACACATTGTCCTCAAACATCTCATTTCCAGCACATCCATCCTCCTGCGCACAACTCTATCCATAGCCCACGCCTCGCAACCATACAACATTGTTGGAACTACTATTCCTTCAAACATACCCATTTTTGCTTTCCGAGATAATGTTCTCGACTTCCACACATTTTTCAAGGCTCCCAAAATTTTCCGCCCCCTCCCCCACCCTATGATCCACTTCCGCTTCCATGGTTCCATCCGCTGACAGATCCACTCCCAGATATCTAAAACACTTCACTTCCTCCAGTTTTTCACCATTCAAACTCACCTCCCAATTGACTTGACCCTCAACCCTACTGTACCTAATAACCTTGCTCTTATTCACATTTACTCTTAACTTTCTTCTTCCACACACTTTACCAAACTCCGTCACTAGCTTCTGCAGTTTCTCACATGAATCCGCCACCAGCGCTGTATCATCAGCGAACAACAACTGACTCACTTCCCAAGCTCTCTCATCCCCAACAGACTTCATACTTGCCCCTCTTTCCAAAACTCTTGCATTTACCTCCCTAACAACCCCATCCATAAACAAATTAAACAACCATGGAGACATTACACACCCCTGCCGCAAACCTACATTCACTGAGAACCAATCACTTTCCTCTCTTCCTACACGTACACATGCCTTACATCCTCGATAAAAACTTTTCACTGCTTCTAACAACTTGCCTCCCACACCATATATTCTTACTACCTTCCACAGAGCATCTCTATCAACTCTATCATATGCCTTCTCCAGATCCATAAATGCTACATACAAATCCATTTGCTTTTCTAAGTATTTCTCACATACATTCTTCAAAGCAAACACCTGATCCACACATCCTCTACCACTTCTGAAACCACACTGCTCTTCCCCAATCTGATGCTCTGTACATGCCTTCACCCTCTCAATCAATACCCTCCCATATAATTTACCAGGAATACTCAACAAACTTATACCTCTGTAATTTGAGCACTCACTCTTATCCCCTTTGCCTTTGTACAATGGCACTATGCACGCATTCCGCCAATCCTCAGGCACCTCACCATGAGTCATACATACATTAAATAACCTTACCAACCAGTCAACAATACAGTCACCCCCTTTTTTAATAAATTCCACTGCAATACCATCCAAACCTGCTGCCTTGCCGGCTTTCATCTTCCGCAAAGCTTTTACTACCTCTTCTCTGTTTACCAAATCATTTTCCCTAACCCTCTCACTTTGCACACCACCTCGACCCAAACACCCTATATCTGCCACTCTGTCATCAGACACATTCAACAAACTTCAAAATACTCATTCCATCTCCTTCTCACATCACCACTACTTGTTATCACCTCCCCATTTACGCCCTTCACTGAAGTTCCCATTTGCTCCCTTGTCTTACGCACCCTATTTACCTCCTTCCAGAACATCTTTTTATTCTCCCTAAAATTTACTGATAGTCTCTCACCCCAACTCTCATTTGCCCTTTTTTTCACCTCTTGCACCTTTCTCTTGACCTCCTGTCTCTTTCTTTTATACTTCTCCCACTCAATTGCATTTTTTCCCTGCAAAAATCGTCCATATGCCTCTCTCTTCTCTTTCACTAATACTCTTACTTCTTCATCCCACCACTCACTACCCTTTCTAAACAGCCCACCTCCCACTCTTCTCATGCCACAAGCATCTTTTGCGCAATCCATCACTGATTCCCTAAATACATCCCATTCCTCCCCCACTCCCCTTACTTCAATTGTTCTCACCTTTTTCCATTCTGTACACAGTCTCTCCTGATACTTCTTCACACAGGTCTCCTTCCCAAGCTCACTTACTCTCACCACCTTCTTCACCCCAACATTCACTCTTCTTTTCTGAAAACCCATACTAATCTTCACCTTAGCCTCCACAAGATAATGATCAGACATCCCTCCAGTTGCACCTCTTAGCACATTGACATCCAAAAGTCTCTCTTTCGCACGCCTGTCCATTAACACGTAATCCAATAACGCTCTCTGGCCATCTCTCCTACTTACATAAGTATACTTATGTATATCTCGCTTTTTAAACCAGGTATTCCCAATCATCAGTCCTTTTTCAGCACATAAATCTACAAGCTCTTCACCATTTCCATTTACAACACTGAACACCCCATGCATACCAATTATTCCCTCAACTGCCACATTACTCACCTTTGCATTCAAATCACCCATCACTATAACCCGGTCTCGTGCATCAAAACCGCTAACACACTCATTTAGCTGCTCCCAAAACACTTGCCTCTCATGATCTTTCTTCTCATGCCCAGGTGCATATGCACCAATAATCACCCACCTCTCTCCATCAACTTTCAATTTTACCCATATTAATCGAGAATTTACTTTCTTACATTCTATGACATACTCCCACAACTCCTGTTTCAGGAGTATTGCTACTCCTTCCCTTGCTCTTGTCCTCTCACTAACCCCTGACTTCACTCCCCAGACATTTCCAAACCACTCTTCCCCTTTACCCTTGAGCTTCGTTTCACTCAGAGCCAAAACATCCAGGTTCCTTTCCTCAAACATACTACCTATCTCTCCTTTTTTCACATCTTGGTTACATCCACACACATTTAGGCACCCCACTCTGAGCCTTCGAGGAGGATGAGCACTCCCCGCGTGACTCCTTCTTCTGTTTCCCATTTTAGAAAGTTAATACAAGGAGGGGAGGATTTCCGGCCCCCCGCTCCCGTCCCCTCTAGTCGCTTTCTACGACACGCGAGGAATACGTGGGAAGTATTCTTTCACTCCTATCCCCAGGGATAATATACATATATACACACACACACACACACACACACACACACACACACACACACACACACACACGCACACACACACACACACACACACACATACATATATATACATATGAAAAATGTAAGAAACAATTTAGAAAACAAACTTTTAGCTTGAAATGAATGAAAAAATGAACGTCACATAATGGTTCAACCTCTGGCTCTGGAAAAGGAAATGTACAATTTATTCACATAAACATCAATAGCAGTTCTCATCAATTTCACCACTGAATCAATAAGCTTCAATGTCTAAGCTACATTTTTCTCCAACTTCACTATTTTCTTGTCAAAACACCATGCATGAAAACTATCACTCCAGTAACACAACTGTAAACATTTACTTCCCCTTTAAAAAAAGTTCTGGGGAAGTCTGTCTCGATACACTGCGGCGAGGCGACGCGACGCTGACACAATCACTGTCACAATATCACTTCTGCCTCCTTCCAAGCGTTGTTTCAGGGAATAATTCCGGGTTGCTGAAGACGTTGCGGCAGCCTCCACTGGATCACCAGTTAGCTGTTTTCTGTTATGGCGTAAGTTAAGTCACTCTCCATGCAGAATGGTGTATGTGCACGGCGAAGATTGGCTGTCTTCCCTCTGTTCCTCAAACCGTCAGGATAAATCTACACCCTCCTGCAATGATGACCAACCACTCACTACGGCTTGGACTTTACTGCAGGCCAGGAGGCCTCGGGCACCAGAGTTGCCAACTCAAAATATATATATATATATATATATATATATATATATATATATATATATATATATATATATATATATATATATATATATATATATATATATATATATATATATATATATATATATATATATATATATATATATATATATATATATATATATATATATATATTCAAACTTACCTCCCAGTTGACTTCACCCTCAACCCTACTGTGCCTAATAACCTTGCTCTTATTCACATTTACTCTTAACTTTCTTCTTTCACACACTTTACCAAACTCAGTCACCAGCTTCTGCAGTTTCTCACATGAATCAGCCACCAGCGCTGTATCATCAGCGAACAACAACTGACTCACTTCCAAAGCTCTCTCATTCAACAAAAGACTTCATACTTGCCCTTCTTTCCAAAACTCTTGCATTCACCTCCCTAACAACCCCATCCATAAACAAATTAAACAACCATGGAGACATCACACACCCCTGCCGCAAACCTACATTCACTGAGAACCAATCACTTTCCTCTCCTCCTACACGTACACATGACTTACATCCTCGATGAAAACTTTTCACTGCTTCTAACAACTTGCCTCCCACACCATATATCCTTAATACCTTCCACAGAGCATCTCTATCAACTCTATCATAAGCCTTCTCCAGATCCATAAATGCTACATACAAATCCATTTGCTTTTCTAAGTATATCTCACATACATTCTTCAATGCAAACACCTGATCCACACATCCTCTACCACTTCTGAAACCACACTGCTCTTCCCCAATCTGATGCTCTGTACTTGCTTTCACCCTCTCAGTCAATACCCTCCCATATCATTTAACAGGAATACTCAACAAACTTATACCTCTGTAATTTGGACACTCACTGTTACCCCCTTTGCCTTTGTACAATGGCACTATGCAAGCATTCCGCCAATCCTCATGCACCTCACCATGAGTCATAGATACATTAAATAACCTTACCAACCAGTCAATAATACAGTCACCCCCTTTTTTAATAAATTCCACTGCAATACCATCCAAACCTTCTGATTTGCCGGCTTTCATCTTCCGCAAAGCTTTTACTACCTCCTCTATGTTTACCAAATCATTTTCCCTAACCCTCTCACTTTGCACACCACCTCGACCAAAACACTCTATATCTGCCACTCTATCATCAAACACATTCAACAAACCTTCAAAATACTCACTCCATCTCCTTCTCACATCACCACTACCTGTTATCACCTCCCCATTTGCGCCCTTCACTGAAGTTCCCATTTGCTCCCTTGTCTTACGCACTTTATTTACCTCCTTCCAGAACATCTTTTTATTCTCCCTAAAATTTAATGATACTCTCTCACCCCAACTCTCATTTGCCCTCTTTTTCACCTCTTGCACCTTTCTCTTGACCTCCTGTCTCTTTCTTTTATACATCTCCTACTCAACTGCATTTTTTCCCTGCAAAAATCATCCAAATGCCTCTCTCTTCTCTTTCACTAATAATCTTACTCCTTCATCCCATCACTCACTACCCTTTCTAATCAACCCACCTCCCACTCTTCTCATGCCACAAGCATCTTTTGCGCAATCCATCACTGATTCCCTAAATACATCCCATTCCTCCCGCACTCCCCTTACTTCCATTGTTCTCACCTCTTTCCATTCTGTACTCAGTCTCTCCTGGTACTTCCTCACACAAGTCTCCTTCCCAAGCTCACTTACTCTCGCCACCCTCTTCACCCCAACATTCACTCTTCTTTTCTGAAAACCCATACAAATCTTCACCTTAGCCTCCACAAGCTAATGATCAGACATCCCTCCAGTTGCACCTCTCAGCACATTAACATCCAAAAGTCTCTTTCGCGCGCCTGTCAATTAACACGTAATCCAATAAAGCTCTCTGGCCATCTCTCCTACTTACATACGTATACTTATGTATATCTCGCTTTTTAAACCAGGTATTCCCAATCACCAGTTTTTTTCAGCACATAAATCTACAAGCTCTTCACCATTTCCATTTACAACACTGAACACCCCATGTATACCAATTATTCCCTCAACTGCCACATTACTCACCTTTGCATTCAAATTTCCCATCACTATAACCCGGTCTCGTGCATCAAAACCACTAACACACTCATTCAGCTGCTCCCAAAACACTTGCCTCTCATGATATTTCTTCTCATGCCCAGGTGCATATGCACCAATAATCACCCATCTCTCCATCAACTCTGTTGAGACGGATGTAGCTGCTGCAGCTGATCCACACCCGCATGAAGCTGCCCTGGTGTTTCTCGCACTCATTACAGAATGGTAATTGTTTGTGAGGCTTCATGTTCCACGTCCTGTTAGGAAGGAGACTTCTCCTGACGGTTCTCGTCCTCATCTACCACCACTTGGAGTCTTCCTCAGCTGCCCACCTCCAGTGTGTCGAGTCCCTGGCCAACATTAAAGTCAGAAAGGCTTGTGTTCAGCACTGCAGAAGATGCTTAAGCGTCGCGTCATGAGAAGAACCATCATAATGGAGTTGCACGGAATGTGATCCTTGCTGTGGTTACAAGAATGTTCTTCCGCCCACCAGTGATGCTACTACGTTTGTGAATCAAGAACCATTGCAACACAAACCTCGCCAGGTGGTAGAGTGACCCGCAGTGTATCGAGACAGACTTCCCAAGAACTTTTTTAAAGGGGAAGTAAATGCTTATAGTTGTGTTACTGTAGTTATAGCTTTCATACATGGTGCTTTGACAAGAAAATAGTGAAATTGGAAAAAATGTAGCTTAGACATTGAAGCTTATTGATACAGTGGTTAAATTGATGAGAACTGCTATTGAAGTTTGTGTAAATAAATTATACATTTCCCTTTTCCATAGCCAGAGGTTGAGCCATTATGTGACATTCATTTTTTCATTTCATTTCAAGCTAGAAGTTTCAGTTTTCTAAATTGTTTCTTACATTTTTCATATGTATATATATGTATATGTGTGTGTGTGTGTATATGTGCGTATGTATGTGTATGTATGTATATATGTATATATATATATATATATATATATATATATATATATATATATATATATATATATATATATATATATATATATATATATATATATATATATATATATATATATATATATATATAATATATATATATTATCCCTGGGGATAGGGGTGAAAGAATACTTCCCACGCATTCCTCTCGTGTCGTAGAAGGCGACTAGAGGGGACGGGAGCGGGGGCCCAGAAATCCTCCCCTCCTTGTATTTTTTAACTTTCTAAAATGGGAAACAGAAGAAGGAGTCACGCGGGGAGTGCTCATCCTCCTCGAAGGCTCAGACTGGGGTGCCTAAATGTGTGTGGATGTAACCAAGATGTGAAAAAAGGAGAGATAGGTAGTATATTTGAGGAAAGGAACCTGGATGTTTTGGCTCTGAGTGAAACGAAGCTCAAGGGTAAAGGGGAAGAATGGTTTGGGAATGTCTTGGGAGTAAAGTCAGGGGTTAGTGAGAGGACAAGAGCAAGGGAAGGAGTAGCAGTACTCCTGAAACAGGAGTTGTGGGAGTATGTGATAGAATGTAAGAAAGTAAATTCTCGATTGATATATATATATATATATATATATATATATATATATATATATATATATATATATATATATATATATATATATATATATATGGATGGTATTGCAGTGGAATTTATTAAGAAAGGGGGTGACTGTATTGTTGACTGGTTGGTAAGGTTATTTAATGTATGTATGACTCATGGTGAGGTGCCTGAGGATTGGCGGAATGCGTGCATAGTGCCATTGTACAAAGGCAAAGGGGATAAGAGTGAGTGCTCAAATTACAGAGGTATAAGTTTGTTGAGTATTCCTGGTAAATTATATGGGAGGGTATTGATTGAGAGGGTGAAGGCATGTACAGAGCATCAGATTGGGGAAGAGCAGTGCGGTTTCAGAAGTGGTAGAGGATGTGTGGATCAGGTGTTTGCTTTGAAGAATGTATGTGAGAAATACTTAGAAAAGCAAATGGATTTGTATGTAGCATTTATGGATCTGGAGAAGGCATATGATGGAGTTGATAGAGATGCTCTGTGGAAGGTATTAAGAATATATGGTGTGGGAGGCAAGTTGTTAGAAGCAGTGAAAAGTTTTTATCGAGGATGTGAGGCATGTGTACGTGTAGGAAGAGAGGAAAGTGATTGGTTCTCAGTGAATGTAGGTTTGCGGCAGGGGTGTGTGATGTCTCCATGGTTGTTTAATTTGTTTATGGATGGGGTTGTAAGGGAGGTAAATGCAAGAGTCCTGGAGGGAGGGGCAAGTATGAAGTCTGTTGGGGATGAGAGAGCTTGGGAAGTGAGTCAGTTGTTGTTCGCTGATGATACAGCGCTGATGGCTGATTCATGTGAGAAACTGCAGAAGCTGGTGACTGAGTTTGGTAAAGTGTGTGGAAGAAGAAAGTTGAGAGTAAATGTGAATAAGAGCAAGGTTATTAGGTACAGTAGGGGTGAGGGTCAAGTCAATTGGGAGGTGAGTTTGAATGGAGAAAGGCTGGAGGAAGTGAAGTGTTTTAGATATCTGGGAGTGGATCTGTCAGCGGATGGAACCATGGAAGCGGAAGTGGATCATAGGGTGGGGGAGGGGGCGAAAATTTTGGGAGCCTTGAAAAATGTGTGGAAGTCGAGAACATTATCTCGGAAAGCAAAAATGGGTATGTTTGAGGGAATAGTGGTTCCAACAATGTTGTATGGTTGCGAGGCGTGGGCTATGGATAGAGTGGTGCGCAGGAGGATGGATGTGCTGGAAATGAGATGTTTGAGGACAATGTGTGGTGTGAGGTGGTTTGATCGAGTAAGTAACGTAAGGGTAAGAGAGATGTGTGGAAGTAAAAAGAGCGTGGTTGAGAGAGCAGAAGAGGGTGTTTTGAAATGGTTTGGGCACATGGAGAGAATGAGTGAGGAGAGATTGACCAAGAGGATATATGTGTCGGAGGTGGAGGGAACGAGGAGAAGAGGGAGACCAAATTGGAGGTGGAAAGATGGAGTGAAAAAGATTTTGTGTGATCGGGGCCTGAACATGCAGGAGGGTGAAAGGAGGGCAAGAAATAGAGTGAATTGGAGTCATGTGGTATACAGGGGTTGACGTGCTGTCAGTGGATTGAAGCAGGGCATGTGGAGCGTCTGGGGTAAACCATGGAAAGCTGTGTAGGTATGTATATTTGCGTGTGTGGACGTGTGTATGTGCATGTGTATGGGGGGGGGGGTTGGGCCATTTCTTTCGTCTGTTTCCTTGCGCTACCTCGCAAACGCGGGAGACAGCGACAAAGTATAAAAAAAAAAAAAAAAAAATATATATATATATATATATATATATATATATATATATATATATATATATATATATATATATATATATATATATATATATATATATATATATATATATATATATATATATCTTTTTTCTCACAAACTATTCGCCATTTCCCGCATTAGCGAGGTAGCGTTAAGAACAGAGGACTGGGCCTTGAGGGAATACCCTCACCTGGCCCAATTCTCTGTTCCCTCTTTTGGGAAAAAAAAAAAAAAAAACGAGAGGGGAGGATTTCCAGCCCCCCGCTCCCTCCCCTTTCGTCGCCTTCTACGACACGCAGGGAATACGTGGGAAGTATTCTTTCTCCCCTATCCCCATATATATTCCTATGAATCTACGGGGAAAATGAAACACGAAAAGTTCCTAAGTGCACTTTCGTGTAATAATCACATCATCAGGGGAGACACAAGAGAGAAATACAGCAGTCAGTTGATATACATCGAGGAGACGAAGCTAGGACGCCATTTGGTAAACATGTGATTGTCCAAAACATTGAACGAGCGTTCATAAACTTATCATTTTACAAATCTTATCAACAATAAAGTTATCTAATTTGTATAGACCATGACTAATATTAAGATAATAATTCTTTGTGTATTTAATAATTGAAGATTCAATGATATTTCTCTTGGTAATAGAGTTAGAGTTAACAACTGAGATGGCGTTACTCCAGTCAATACAATGATCATAGTTTTTAACATAATTAAACAAGGTATTTGATTCTTGTCCCGTTCTTATACTATATTTATGTTGCTTAAGTCTAACAGAAAGATCCTTACCATTCTAGCCAACATAAAACTTATCACAGTTTCCACAAGGCACTTTATAGATGCAACCAAGAGAATTTTCTTGTGAATTCTTGATTAAGATATTCTTTATAGTATTATTGTTGCTAAAGGCAACATTTGCATTAAAGGATTTAAGCAACATGGGAAGGAAAGTGAAATTATTACAAAAAGGGAGAAATAAAAGATTCTTGGTGTCAATGGGAGGTTTGGGCTCAACTCTATAAAATTATTTCTTTGCTAACTTAGGGGATTTATCAATGAAAGATCTAGGGTACTTTAACTTAGATCCAATAGGATATATCTTTTCAGTCTCATCATCAATAAACTGTCGACTGCAAATACGTGATGCCCTAAGGAACATTGATTGAAATGATGATAATTTAACTCTGTCATGATGAGATGAGTAATAATGGATATATGAGCATACATTGGTGGGTTTTCTGTATATGCTAAACTTAAACTTGTTTCCTTGTCTATGGATCATGCAATCTAAAAATGGTAACATACCATTATTTTCATTTTCTACAGTAAATTTGATGGAAAGTACTAAATTGTTAAGTAAGGGGAAAAATATTTGTAGATTTTCATTTGTTTACCAAACACAAAGAATATCATCTACATACCTAAACCAAATTGCATTAGAAGGTAAGATATCCTTTAGTAATTTTGTTTCAAAAAATTCCATATAAAGATTACTTAGTACAGGTGAAAGAGGGTTACCCATTGCCATACCAAATTTTTGAGCATAATAATCTCCATGAAATTGAAATACACAGTCTTTTATACATGATTTTATCAGTTCAATGAAATTAGACTTTGAAACAGGTAAATGAATATCATCCAAGACATCAAATAAATATTCTAAAAAGTCATCAACTGGAACTTTAGTGAAAAGTGAGGAAACATCAAAGCTAACTAGTTTGAAATCAAAATTAACATTGATATTGTTTAGCTTGTTGACTAAATCTACATTGCTCATGATACTAGAATTTGATACCTGAGCCACTAAAGGGCCTAATAAAGAAACTAACCATTTTGACAATTCATATGTGATGGAGCCTACTGAACTCACTATAGGTCTTGCTGGAAAATTTTGTTTATGTGTTTTGATAAGTCCAAAAGTATATGGCAATGAAGGGGACAAAGATGACAAACTTTTGATAAGAGAAATATTACCTCTCAACAACAACTTCATTTCTTTATTGAAGTGAGAATTAACTGCTTCTAAGGGATTTTTACTAAGTTTAGAATATGTTGTGTTATTATTTCGAAGATCATTCATTTTATATAAATAGTTACTTTTGTCTAAAATCACAACAGTGTTAGCCTTATCTGCTTTAGTAATATGTATATCATTGTCTTTTGTTAAGGTGCTAATAGCTCTTATGAATCTTTTAGGGCAATTAAACAACTAGATAAAGATTCCTTGTATGCATTAAGCTGTGGTTTAAGTTTTGTGTGCTTTAACAGAGAAGCCAGCTGTGTTGATGTCACAAAGTCTCTTTGTAATTTAGAAAAATACAGTAATTTAAGTAATGATGATATTACTATCTGTAAGGGTTTAGTGTATGCCAGTTTGTCAAAACCAGTGGAAGCTAATCGCCCTAAAAGATTCATACTTAACAATTTAGTACCTTCCATCAAATTTACTGTAGAAAATGAAAATAATGGTATGTTACCATTTTTAGATTGCATGATCCATAGACAAGGAAACAAGTTTAAGTTTAGCATATACAGAAAACCCACCAATGTATGCTCATCTCAACATGACAGAGTTAAATTATCATCATTTCAATCAATATTCTGTAGGGCATTACGTATTTGTAGTCCACAGTTTATTGATGATGAGTTTGAGAAGATATATTCTATTGGATCTAAGTTAAAGTACCCTAGACCTTTCATTGATAAATCCCTTAAGTTAGCAAAGAAATCATTTCATAGAGTTGAGCCCAAACCTCCCATTGACACCAAGAATCTTTTAGTTCTCCCTTTTAAGAATAATTTCACTTTGCTTCCCATGTTGCTTAAATCCTTTAATGTAAATGTTGCCTTTAGCAACAAGAATACTATAAAGAATATCTTAATCAGGAACTCACAAGAAAATTCTCTTGGTTGCATCTATAAAGTGCCTTGTGGAAGCTGTGATAAATTTCATGTTGGTCAGACTGGTAAGGATCTTTCTGTTAGACTTAAGCAACATATATATAGTATAAGAACGGGACAAGAACTAAATGCCTTGTTTAACCATGTTAAAAACTATGATCATTGTATTGACTGGAGTAACGCCATCTCAGTTATCAACTCTAATTCTATTACCAAGAGAAATATCATTGAATCTTCTATTATCAATATACAAAGAATTATTATCTTAATATTAGTGATGGTCTGTACAAATTAGATAACTTTATTGTTGATAAGATTTGTAAAATGATAGGTTTATGAACGCTCGTTGTATGTTTTGCACAATCACATGTTTACCAAATGGCGTCCTAGCTTCGTCTCTTTGATGTATATCAACTGACTGTTATATTTCTCTCTTGTGTCTCCCCTGATGATGTGATTATTACACGAAAGTGTACTTTGGAACTTTTCCTGTTTCATTTCCCCTGTGGACTCATAGGAATATCTTTATCACGCGTAAAATTGTGATCCTTTCCAATATATATATATATATATATATATATATATATATATATATATATATATATATATATATATATATATATATATATATATATATATATTTAGGATTGGGGCGTCTAAATGTGTGTGGATGTAACCAAGATGTGAAAAAAGGAGAGATTTTTAGTATGTTTGAGGAAGGAACCTGGATGTTTTGTCTCTGAGTGAAACGAAGTTCAAGGGTAAAGGGGAAGAGTGGTTTGGTAATGTCTTGGAAGTAAAATCAGGGGTTAGTGAGAGGACAAGAGCAAGGGAAGGAGTACCACTACTCCTGAAGCAGGAGTTGCGGGAGTATGTGTTTGAATGTAAGAAAGTAAATTCTAGATTAATATGGGTAAAACTGAAAGTTCATGGAAAGAGATGGGTGATTATTGGTGCATATGCACCTGGGCATGAGAAGAAAGATCATGAGAGGCAAGTGTTTTGGGAGCAGGTGAATGAGTGTGTTAGTGGTTTTGATGCACAAGACCGGGTTATAGTGATGGGTGATTTGAATGCAAAGGTGAGTAATGTGGCAGTTGAGGGAATAATTGGTATACATGGGGTGATCAGTGTTGTAAATGGAAATGGTGAAGAGCTTGTAGATTTATGTCCTGAAAAAGGACTGGTGATTGGGAATACCTGGTTTAAAAGGCGAGATATACATAAGTATACGTATGTAAGTAGGAGAGATGGCCAGAGACCGTTATTGGATTACGTGTTAATTGACGGGCGCGCGAAAGGGAGACTTTTGGATGTTAATGTGCTGAGAGGTGCAACTGGAGGGATATTTGATCATTATCTTGTGGACGCGAAGGTGAAGATTTGTATGGTTTTCAGAAAAGAAGAGAGAATGTTGGGGGGAAGAGGGTGGTGAGAGTAAGTGAGCTTGGGAAGGAGACTTGTGTGAGGAAGTACCAGGAGAGACTGAATACAGAATGGAAAAAGGTGAGAACAAAGGAGGTAAGGGGAGTGGTGGAGGAATGGGATGTATTTATACAAGCAGTGATGGCTTGCGCAAAAGATGCTTGTGGCATGAGAAGCGTGGTAGGTGGGTTGACTAAAAAGGGTAGTGAGTGGTGGAATGAAGAAGTAAGACTTTAGTGAAAGAGAAGAGAGAGGCATTTGGACGATTTTTTGAAGGGGGAAAATGCAAATTAGTGGGAGATATATAAAAGAAAGACACAGGAGGTCAAGAGAAGGGTGCAAGAGGTGAAAAAGAGGGTAAATGAGAGTAGGGGTGAGAGAGCATCATTAAATTCTAGGGAGAATAAAGAGATGTTATGGAAGGAGGTAAATAAAGTGCGTAAGACAAGGGAGCAAATTTGAACTTCAGTGAAGGGAGCTAATCGGGAGGTGATAACAAATAGTGGTGATGTGAGAAGGAGATGGAGTGAGAACTTTGAAGGTTTGTTAAATGTGTTTGATGATAGAGTGGCAGATATAGGGTGTTTTGGTCGAGGTGGTGTGCAAAGTGAGAGGGTTAGGAAAATGATTTGGTAAACAGCGAAGAGGTACTAAAACCTTTGCGGAAGATGAAAGCCGGCAAGGCAGCAGGTTTGGATGATATTGCAGTGAAATTTATTAAAAAACGGGGTGACTGTATTGTTAACTGGTTGGTAAGGTTATTTAATGTATGTATGACTCATGGTGAGGTGCCTGAGGATTGGCGGAATGCGTGCATAGTACCATTGTACAAAGGCAAAGGGGATAAGAGTGAGTGCTCAAATTTCAGAGGTATAAGTTTGTTGATTATTCCTGGTAAATTATATGGGAGGATATTGATTGAGAGGGTGAAGGCAATTACAGAGCATCAGATTGGGGAAGAGCAGTGTGGTTTCAGAAGTGGTAAAGGATGTGTGGATCAGGTGTTTGCTTTGAAGAATGTATGTGAGATATACTTAGAAAAGCAAATGGATTTGTATGTAGCATTTATGGATCTGAAGAAGGCATATGATAGAGTTGATAGAGATGCTCTGTGGAAGGTATCAAGAATATATGGCGTGGGAGGCAAGTTGTTAGAAGCAGTGAAAAGTTTTTATCGAGGATGTAAGGCATGTGTACGTGTAGGAAGAGAGGAAAGTGATTGGTTCTCAGTGAATGTAGGTTTGCGGCAGGGATGTGTGATGTCTCCATGGTTGTTTAATTTGTTTATGGATGGGGTTGTTAGGGAGGTGAATGCAAGAGTTTTGGAAAGAGGGGCAAGTATGAAGTCTGTTGGGGATGAGAGAGCTTGGGAAGTGAGTCAGTTTTTGTTCGCTAATGATACAGCGCTGGTGGCTGATTCATGTGAGAAACTGCAGAAGCTGGTGACTGAGTTTGGTAAAGTGTGTGAAAGAAGAAAGTTAAGAGTAAATGTGAATAAGAGCAAGGTTATTAGGTACAGTAGGGTTGAGGGTCAAGTCAATTGGGAGGTGAGTTTGAATGGAGAAAAACTGGAGGAAGTGAAGTGTTTTAGATATCTGGGAGTGGATCTGGCAGCGGATGGAACCATGGAAGCGGAAGTTGATCATAGGGTGGGGGAGGAGGCGAAAATTCTGGGAGCCTTGAAGAATGTGTGGAAGTCGAGAACATTATCTCGGAAAGCAAAAATGGGTATGTTTGAAGGAATAGTGGTTCCAACAATGTTGTATGGTTGCGAGGCGTGGGCTATGGATAGAGTTGTGCGCAGGAGGATGTATGTGCTGGAAATGAGATGTTTGAGGACAATGTGTGGTGTGAGGTGGTTTGATCGAGTAAGTAACGTAAGGGTAAGAGAGATGTGTGGAAATAAAAAGAGCGTGGTTGAGAGAGCAGAAGAGGGTGTTTTGAAATGGTTCGGGCACATGGAGAGAATGAGTGAGGAAAGATTGACCAAGAGAATATATGTGTCGGAGGTGGAGGGAACGAGGAGAAGAGGGAGACCAAATTGGAGGTGGAAAGATGGAGTGAAAAAGATTTTGTGTGATCGGGGCCTGAACATGCAGGAGGGTGAAAGGAGGGCAAGGAATAGAGTGAATTGGAGCGATGTGGTATACCGGGGTTGACGTGCTGTCAGTGGATTGAATCAAGGCATGTGAAGCGTCTGGGGTAAACCATGGAAAGCTGTGTAGGTATGTATATTTGAGTGTGTGGACGTATGTATATACATGTGTATGGGGGTGGGTTGGGCCATTTCTTTCGTCTGTTTCCTTGCGCTACCTCGCAAACGCGGGAGACGGCGACAAAGCAAAAAAAAAAATATATATATATCTATATATATATATATATATATATCTATATATATATATATATATATATATATATATATATATATATATATATATATATATATATATATATATATATATATATATATATATATATATATATATATATATATATATATATATATATATATATATATATATATATATATATATATATATATATATATATATATATATATATATATATATATATATATATATATATATATATATATATATATATATATATATATATATATATATATATATATATATATATATATATATATATATATATATATATATATATATATATATATATATATATATATATATATATATATATATATATATATATATATATATATATATATATATATATATATATATATATATATATATATATATATATATATATATATATATATATATATATATATATATATATATATATATATATATATATCCTCTTTGTCAATCTTTCCTCACTCATTCTCTCCACGTGACCAAACCATTTCAAGACACCCTCTTCCGCTCTCCCAACCACACTATTTTTATTACCACACATCTCTGTTACCCTTTCATTGCCTACTCGATCAAACCGCCTCACACCACATATTGTCCTCAAACATCTCATTTCCAACGTATCCACCCTCCTCCTAATAACCCTATCAATAGCCCACGCCTCGCAACCATATAACATTGTTGGAGCCACTATTCCTTCAAACATACCCATTTTTGCTTTGCGAGATAATGCTTTCGCCTTCCGCACATTCTTCAACGCCTCCAGAACATTCGCTCCCTTCCAACCCTTCCATCCGCTGTCAAATCCACCCCCAGATATCTAAAACACTTTACTTCCTCCAGTTTTTCTCCATTCAAACTTACCTCCCAACTGACTTGTCCCTCAACCCTACTGTACCTAATACCCTTGCTCCTATTCATATTCACTCTCAGGTATCTTCTTTCACACACTTTACCAAACTCAGTCACCAGCTTCTACAGTTTCTCACCCGAATCAGCCACCAGCGCTGTATCATCAGCGAACAACTGACTCACTTTCTAAGCCCTCTCATCCACAACAGACTGTCCATACTTGCTCTTCTCTCCAAAGCTTTTGAATTCACCTCCGTAACAACCCCATCCATAAAGAAATTAAACAACCATGGAGTCATTATGCACCCCTGCCTCAAACCGACATTCACTGGGAACCAATCACTTTTCTCTCCTCCTACTCGCACACATGCCTTACATCCTCGATAAAAAATTTTCACTGCTTCTAGCAACTTGCCTACCACACCATATACTCTTAATACCTTCCACAGAGCATCTCTATCAACTCTATCACATGCCTTCTCCAGATCCATAAATGCTACATACAAATCCATTTGTTTTCCTAAGTATTTCTCACATACATTCTTCAAAGCAAACACCTGAACCACATATCCTCTACCACTTCTGAAACAACACTGCTCTTCCCCAATCTGAGGCTCTGTACATGTCTTCACCCTCTCAATCAATACCCTCCCATATGATTTCCCAGAAATACTCAACAAATTTATACCTCTCTCATTTTAACACCCACCTTTATCCCCTTTGCCTTTGCACAATAGTACTATGCACGCATTCCACCAATCCTCAGGTACTTCATCATGAGCCATACATATATTGAATATCCTCACCAACCAGTCAACAACATTGTCACCCCTTTTTTAATAAATTCCACTGCAATACCATCCAAAAACGCCGCCTTGCCGGCTTTCATCTTCTGCAAAGCTTTCACTACCTCTTCCCTGTTTACGAAACCATTCTCCCTAACCCTCTCACTTCACACACTACCTCGACCAAAACACCATCTATATGCCACTCTATTATCAAATCATTCAACAAACCTTCAAAATACTCACTTCATCTCCTTCTCACATCACCACTACCTGTTATTAACTCCCCATTAGCTTCCCTCACCGATATTCCCATTTGTTCTCTTGTCTTATGCACTTTATTTACCTCCTTCCAAAATATCTTTTTATTCTCCCTAAGACTCATTAATGCTCTCTCACCCCATTTCTCATTTATCCTGTTTTTCACCTCTTGTACCTTTTTCTTGACCTTTTGCCTCTTTCTTTTATACATCTCCCACTCATTTGCATTATTTCTTCATATCACCACTCACTACCCTTTCTAATCTGCCCACCTTCCAATTCTCGCCCTCGTATAGGCTATTTTTCACCGTCTGGGTGATTGTTGGCCATCTCTTTTATACGCCGAGTGTGATCAAGAACTTTCCATCTCATCATTTCATTTGGTATCACCTGTCGCCAGTCTTTCATTTTCTTGTACCGTGAGATTGCTACACTCTCACTTTTCTACAAGTGTTATTTCGGCCACTGTGCTTGTGGGGTGTCTATGTTTGCTCCAACCACTAAAGTCTGGAACTGAAACTTGTAACTGTCTGCTGTTTCCCATAGCTTTCTGTGCGTAGACATGCCACATGATGACTGTCCGTTATGATACCTACTTCGTTCCTTGAACAGCGAAGCTTTGGAATTCCTTTCCTTTTGTCTTTCCCTCTTCCTGTAGTATTTTATCCCTTAAGAGGCAGGTCTACAAACACAGGAGCAAAAATTAATTTCAAATTCTTTTCTCATATTTTTTCTCTGTTTTCCTTTTATTTTAGATTGCCTTCGTTAGATTATGTGTCTGCTCATGTCACGTCGGCTACTTAAAGAAAAAAAAGATACATGACCAAATATCAAATATTGGCAGAGAATTGAACTTAAGCTTAAGGCAAAACTTGCGCTGTTGAGACCTGAAATACAACACTTAACTCTTGGAAAGCAACCTTTGTGGTCTTGATTATGTGAGGTTTCCATGATAGAGTGGATAGTGAGGATATGCTGCATCAACTGGAGAGTTAGAAATTGATTAACCCGGTCGGAAGAAAGGAGGAAAGGTTGAATTACAGAAACTATTGGAGACGTTCTTGTTTAAGGACCAGTGATGTGTGCGTAAATTTTATGTCAGCACTCTCTATGAAGGTGTGTTTGACTGTACGAAGAGCAACTTTGCACTGATTTTGTGTAGATATGGAAACTGAGATGATACAAGGGGAAGGAAGATATCATGTTCCTGATGCGACAGGCATCGGAGCAGGACCTATCATATGATTGGGGAGGGATAGATTTAGTAGATGGGTTGTAGGAGATGGGATGTGGAATCTGCCATAGTTAAGGCATCCTCTACTACCCATTCTACACAACAAAAGGTAGCCCGGCAAGCGAAGGAATATCCGTCTTAAGGAAAGTCAGCAAGAATGCCGCGAAGTGATGACCGTTGAGCTCTCACTGAGTGACAAAGTTGGAGTTTCAAGGGGTGGATAGAGGGTCAGCGTGACAGAAATACGATTATGACCAGAGGACTCTAACGTGGTAGAAATGTGTGATCATAGTGAGAGAGATCATTAGTATGGAAGAGGGTGGATGTATTGGAAGAGAGTTTGTGACAGTTGGGAAGTCGTGTTGGATGTCTGATTATCTGTTTCAGATCGTTAACAAGGGGAGGAGGAAAGGCCTAGGATCTGCCTGAATCATCTCAGGCAGAGCTATATCAATCCGTGTGGTGTACACTGAGATTCTTTGCACGGAGGATTTCAGCGTGTGCATGTGAAGAGAACAATGCTTCATACCAGGAAGTCAAATGAAGTACATTGTCGGAGGAGCTTGGGGAAAATGTTGAAATCATAATAATAAAGTCATAGAGGAAAGAGGCATTTTGAGCAAGATGGCACCACCGTTAAGAGGCTCAAGATCCACGAGGCGAAATATCAGAGTTTTTGTAGTTCGGTGAGGCGAGTTACATAAAACCGTGAGGAGGCTGAAAGCAAAGACCTAAATATAAATTGAGGAAGGAGATGGGAAGGTATTAAAGGCAAAAGCAAATCATAGAAAGTAGTATGGAGTACCAAAGAAACGAAATAAGAAAACAGGGCAAGATGAAGATGAGAGGACACAAGAGTAACAAGGAGAATCGGTAAATGAGAAAACACAAGGTGCAGAAAGCAAAGAGAACAAGAGTGAGGAAGAAGATGAGAGGAGTAAGGAACACAGAGGGAGGAAAGAGATCTCTTGTAAAATAAATTCCTCCATATATTTTGTACTTACGACCATTATACAAGCGATCAAGCCTTGTCTTAAGAGCTTTGGTCGGAAGTGGAAGAAATGGAGACATTAACCTATCCTCACTGCTAGCGGTAACAGGCGTCCCAAACAAAATGTTCGTCTCCAAACTGATACAAAATGTTCGTCTCCAAACTGATACAAAATGTTCGTCTCCAAACTGATGCAAAATGTTCGTCTCAAGACTAATACAAAATGTTTGTCTCAAGACTAATAAAAAATGTTCGTCTCAAGACTGATATAAAATGTTTGTCTCAAGACTGATATAAAATGTTTGTCTCAAGACTGATACAAAGTGTTCGTCTCAAGACTGATGCAAAGTGCTCGTCTCAAGACAGATACAAAACACTCGTCACAAGACTGATACAAAATGTTCGTCTCAAGACTAATACAAAATGTTCGTCTCCAGACTGATACAAAATGTTTGTCTCTAGACTGATAGAAAATGTTCGTCTCGAGACTGATACAAAATGTTCGTCTCTAGACTGATAGAAAATGTTCGTCTAAAGACTGATACAAAATGTTCGTCTTAAGACTGATACAAAATGTTCGTTACAAGACTGATACAAAATGTTCGTCTCAAGGCTGATACAAAATGTTCTTCTTAATACAGATACAAAATGTTCCTCTGAAGACATACAAAATGCTCGTCTCGAAATTGACATTTGGAATTCCAACAATTTAGAACGGAAAGTGTTTCTCACTGAGAATGTCAAGAGCTTTTAAAGCTTTTTCGTGGCTCACCCCTTTACATAAACATTAACAAGAGGACTGTTTCAAGTGTATGAAATTTCAAGTGGAGCCCAGTAGCAAAAGTCCCTAAGATCCTTTTATTCCAAGTCTGGACGTCACTGAAGAAATCCAGTTGAGTCAGATCTGGAACATTCACTGGAATGTAGGCAAGAGGGGTTCTGCTGGCGTACAGCAAACGGACATAAGAGAAGGGTTCTACTACCGTAGAGCAAGGCGAATGAGGCAGAGAGAGGCAAGAAGAGTTCTGTTGTTTTGCAAGAGCAGAATCGAAGGAAGGGACCTAGTGTCTTACGGCAGGAGGGAACGAGGGAAGTGATGTACTGTCTTACACCTGTAGGGAACGAGGGGATGGACCTATAGTCTTACTGCAGGAGAGAACGAGAGGAGGTATCTACTGTCTTACAACAGGAGGAAACGTGGAATGGATCTACTGTCTTACAGCAGGAAGGAACAAGAGGAGGTACTACTGTCTTACAACAGGAGGGAATGAGAGAAGGGATCTACTGTCTTACACCAGGAGGGAACGAGGGAATGAATCTACTGTCTTACAGCAGGAGGGAACGAAGGAAGGGATATACCGTCTTACACCTGGCAGGAACGAGGGAATGGATCTATAGTCTTACAGCAGGAGAGAACGAGAGGAGGTATCTACTGTCTCACGTCAGGAGGGAACGAGGATCGTGAATTAATGACTAACACCAGAAGAGAAAGATGTAATGGATCTACTCTCTCACAAAGGGAAAGGATCTATAGTCTTACATCAAGAGGAAATAAGGGAAGGGATCTACTATCTTACGCTAGGAGGGAACGAGGAAAAGGATATACAGTTTTACATTAGGAGGGAACGAGGTAAGGGATCTAAAGTCTTCAAGCAGAACGAAACGAGGGAAGAGATCTGCTGTCGTACAGCAGGAGGGAAGGAGTAAAGGGATCTATTTGGCTACACCAGAAAGAAACGAGTAAAGGGATCTAATGTCTTACACCAGAAGGAAACGGGGGAAGGGATCTAATGTCTTACATCAGTAAGGAAATGAGGAAAGGGATTTAATGTCCTACATCATGAGGATCGATAAAAAAGATCAAATGTCTAGCTCTAGGATGGACTGAGGGAAGGGATTTATTGTCTTACACCAGGAGGGAGCGAGAGAAGTGATCTAATGTCTTACACCTGGAGGGAAGGACAAGGAATCTACTGTCTTACAGCATGACGGAACGAGGGAAGGGATCTTTTTTCTTACATGAAGAAGGAAAAAGGGAAGGGGCTCTACTGTTTTACATCAGGATAGAACGAGGGAAAGAATATACTCTCTTACGCTAGGAAAGAACGAGGAGAGGGATCTAATGTCTTACAGCAGGAGGGAACGAAAGAAAGGAATTATTGGCTTACTGCAGAACGAAACGAGGGAAGGGATCTACTGTTGTACAATAGGGATTAAACGAGTGAAGGGATCTAATGTCATACACCAGAAAGAAACGGGGGAATGGATCTACTATCTTACACCTGGAGGGAACGAGGTAAGGGGCCTAATGTTTAAAACCTGAAGGAAACGAGAGAAGGGATCAATTGTCTTACATCAGGAGGGCAATGAGGAAAGGGATCTAATATCTTACAACAAGAGGGAACGATGGAAGAGATCTAATCTCTAACACCAGGATGGAATGAGGGAAGAAATCTACTGTCTTACACCTGTGAGGGAACATGGAAAGGGATGCAATGTCTAACACCAGGAGGCAACAAGGGAAGGGATCTATTGTCTTACACTTGGAGAGAACTAGGGAAGGGATCTACTATCTTACAGCAGGAAGGAAAGCGAGAAGGGATCTACTGTCTTACAGCAGGAGGGAACGAGAGAAGGGATCTACTATCATATACCAAAAGAGGACGAGGGAAGGGATATAATGTGTTACATCAGGAGGTAACACGGGAATGGATTTATTGTCTTACATCAGGAGGGAACGAGGAAAGGGATCTACTGTCTTACACCAGGAGAAAACGTAAGAACGGATCTACCATCATAACCAAGAGAGAACGAGGGAAGAGATATACTGTGTTGCAACAAGAGGTAACACGGGAAGGAATTTATTGTCTTACATCAGGAGGGAACGAGGAAAGGGATCTACTGTCTTCACCAGGAGAAAACGAAAGAACGGATCTACTCTCGTACATCAGAAGGGAACGAGGAAAGGGATTTAGTGTCTTACATCAGGAGGTAACGCTGGAAGAGATCTAAGGTCTTACACCAAAAGGGAACGAGGGAAGGATCTACTGTCTTACATCAGGATGGAACGAGGAGAGTGATCCAATATCTATAACCAGGAGGGAAGGATGGAATGGATCTACTCTCTCACACCAGTGGGGAACGAGGGAAGTCATCTATAGTCTTACATCAAGAGGAAACGAGGTAAGGGATCTACTATCTTACAGCAGAACGAAGCGAGGGAAGAGATCTACTGGTTTACACCAGAAATAAACGAGGGAAGAGATCTACTGGTTTACACCAGAAATAAACGAGGGAAGGGATCTACTGTGTTGCTCCTGGAGGGAACGAGGGAAGAGATCTAATGTCTTACACCAGAAGGAAACGAGGGAAGGGATCTAATGTCTTACATCAGGAGGGAAATGAGGTAAAGGATCTAATGTCTTTCACCATGAGGGATCGATAGAAGGGATCAAATACCTAACTCCGGGATGGAATGAGGGAAGGGATCTACTGTCATACACCAGGAGGGAACGAGGGAAGGAATCTAATGTCTAACACCAGGAGTTAACGGGATAAGCGATAATCTGTCTTACGCCTGGAGGGAAAGAAAGAGGGGATCTACTGTCTAACAGCAGGAGGGAATGAGAGAAGAAATCTATTGTCTTACACCAGGAGACAACGAGGGAAGGGATCTACTGTCTTACAGCAGGAAGAACAAGAGAATGGATCCGCTGTTTCACAGCAGGACGGAACGATAGAAGTGTTCTCTGTTTTACACTAGGAGAACGTGAGGGAAGGGATCTAATATCTTACAGCTGGACGGAGCGATAGGAGGAATATACTGTCTTACATGACGAGGAAACGAGAGAAGGAATCTACTGCCTTACATCAGGAGAGAGCGAGGGAGGGAATCAATGTCATACACCAGTAAGGATATGGGGGAATCTGTCTTACAGCAGGAGGAAATTGAGGAAAGGGATCTAATGTCTTACACCAGAAGGGAACGAGGGAAGGGATCTACTGTTTTACATCAGGAGTGAACGTGTAAGGGATCTAATGTCTCACACTAGAAGGAGATGAGGGAAGGGATCTACTGTCTTACAGCAGGAGGGAACGAGAGAAGGGGTATACTGTCTTACACCTATAGGGAAGGAGAGAAGAGATCTGCTGTCTGACAGCAGGAGGTAGCGAAATAAGGAATCTGCTGTCTTACACCAGAGAGAACGAGGGAAAGAACGATAGAAGGGATCTACTGTCTTACAGCAGGAGGAAACGTGATAAGGGATTTGCTTTCTCACACCAGGAGGAAACGAGAGAAGGGATATATTGTTTTAAATCAAGAGGGAGCGAGGGAAGGGACCTACTCCCTTACATCATGAGAGAGCGAGGGAGGGGATCTAATGTCATACACCAGTTAGGAAGTGGGAGAATGGATCTACTGTCTTACATCAGGAGGAAAATGAGGAAAGGGATCTAATGTCTTACACCAGAAGGAAACGAGAGAAGGGATCTACTGTTCTGCACCAGGAGTGAACAAGGTAAAGGATCTAACTTGTTATACCAGAAGGAAACAAGGGAAGGAACTTACTTTCTTACATCAAGAGGAAACGGTGGAAGGGATTAAATATCTTAAACCAGGAGGGAATGAAGGAAGGAATCTAATGTATTACACCAGGAAGCAACGAGGGAAGGGATATATTGTTTTACATCAGGAGGGAGCGAGGGAAGGGATCTACTGCCGTAATTCAAGAGAGAGCGAGGGAGGGGATCTAATGTCATACGCCAGTATGGAAATAAGGGAAGTGGTCTACTGTCTTACATCAGGGGAAAACGAAGGAAGGGATCAAATATCTTAAACCAGGAGGGAACGAAGACAGGGATCTAATGTATAACACCAGGAGGCAACGAGGGAAGAGATCTACTGTCTCAAAAAGAGCAAAAGAGGGAAGGGATGTATTGTACAGCATGAGGAGGGAAAAATAGGGAGAGAGGAAAAGATCTCTCTTTCACCAGGAGGGAACTAGGGAAGGGATCTAATGACTTACACCAAGAGGGGGATGAGGGAAGGGATCTATTGTCTTAGATCTAATGTCTTACACCGGGAGAGGACCAGGGAGGGGATTGTTGTCATACAGCAAATGGAAACTTAGAAAGGGATCTGCTGTCTTACACCAGGAGGGAAAGAGGTAAGAAATCTACAAACTTACACCAAGAGGAAATGAGGAAAGGTTTCTACTGTCTTACACCAGGAGGGAACGAGGGAAGGGATCTACTGTCTTATATCAAGAAGGAATGAGGGAAGGAATCTAATGTCTTACAGCAGGAGATAGAAGGGATATATTGTCCTGCAGCAGGAAGGAACGTGAGAAGGGATCTGCTGTCTTACACCAGGAAGAAACGAGGGAAGAAATCTACTATCTTACACAGAAGGGAACGAAGGAAGGGATATACTGTCTTACAATAGGAGGAAATGAACAAAGGAATCTACTACCTCACACCTGGAGGGAACGAGGGAAGTGATCTACTCTCTTACAGAAGGAGGGAACGAGACAAGGGATCTACTGTCTTACACCAGGAGAGAACGAAAGAAGGGATCTGCTGTCTTACACCAGGAGGGAACGAGGGAAAGGATCTACTGTTTTGCACCAAGAGTGAACGAGTGAAGAAATATACTGCCTTACAGCAGGAAGGAATGAGGGAAGGGATCTACTTTCTTATAGCAGGAGAGATCGATAAAGGGGATCTTCTGTCTTACAGCAGGAGGGAGCCCGGAAGGAACGAGGAAGGGGATCTAATGTCTTACATCGGAAGGCAACGATGTAGGAGATATACTGTCTTCCAAAAGGAACAAAAGAGGAAAGGAATCCACTGTTCTACACATGGAGGGAACAATAGGGAGCGAGGGAATTAATCTACTCTCTTACATCAGGAGGGAACTCGGGAAGGGATTTAATGTCTTACATTAGGAGGGAACATAGAAAGGGATCTAATGTCTTACACCAGAAGTGAACAAAGGAAGGGACCTACTGTCTTGCATCAGGAGGGAACGAAGGAAGGGATCTACTGTCTTACAACTGGAAGGAACGAGGGAGTGGATTTATCTTACACTAAGAGGGAATGAGGGAAGGGATCTAATGTCTTACACCAGAAATGAACGAAGGAAGGGATCTACTGTCTTGCATCAGGAGGGAACGAGGGAAGGGATCTATCTTACACGAAGAGGGAATGAGGGAAGGGATCTACAGTCTTACACCAGAGAGGAATGAGGGAATGGATATACTGTCTTACACTAGGAAAGAACGAGGAGAGGGACATAGTGTCTTACAGCAGGAGGGAACGAGAGAAGGGGTGTACTGTCTTACTGCTGAACGAATCGAGGGAAGGAATCTACTGTCGTACAACAGGGGGAAACGAGTGAAGGGATCTAATGTCATACACCAGAAAGAAACGAGTGAATGGAGAAAACGAGTGAACTATCTTACACCAGGAGAGAACGAAGGAAGGGATCTAATGTCTTACAGCAGGCTAAAACGAGAGAAGGGATCTAATATCATATACCAAGAGAGCTCGAGGGAAGGAGTCTTCTTTTTTACATCAAGAGGGAACGAGGAAAGTGAACTAATGTCTTATAAAAGAAGGAAATGAGAGATGGGATATACTGTCTTACATCAGGAGGCAACGAGGGAAAAGATTGAATGTCTTCCAGTTGGAGCAAAAGAGGGAAGGGAACTACTGTCCTGCACATGGAGAAAACAATAGGGAGAGAGGAAAGGGATCTACTCTTTTACATCAGGGAGGAACACGAGAAGGGATTTAACCAGGAGGGAACTAGGAAAGAGATCTAGTGTCTTACACCAGGAGGGAACGAGGGAATGGATCTAATGTCTTATACTAGGAGAGAACGAGGGGAGGGATTGGAGTTTTACATCAAAAGGAAACTTTAAAAGGGATCTGCTGTCTTACACCAGAAAGGAACCTGGGAAGGGATCTATTGTCTTGCACCTGGATAGAACGATAGAATGGGTATACTGTCACAGAGCAGCCGGGGGGCGAGGGAAGGAATCTATTGTCTTACATCAAAGTGAAACGAGGGAATGGATTACCTGTCTTACTGCAGAAGGAATCTTGGAGAGGGATCTACTCTCTTACACCAGGAGGGAACCTTGGAAGGGATCTCATGTCTTGCATCAGGAGGGAACGAGGGAAGGGATCTAATGCCTTACACCAGGATCGGACAAGGAAAGGTATCTACCGGAAGGGAACGAGGAAATGATGTAATGTCTTACGCCAGAAGGGAAACAGGAAAGGGATCTTCTGACTTACACCTAGAGGGAATGAGGAATGGGATCTGCTGTCCTACATCAGGAGGCAATGAGGGAAGGGATGTAATGTTTTACGCCAGAAGGGAACGAAGGAAGAGATCTTCTGTCTTACACCTAGAGGGAACGAGGGAAGGGACCTACTGTCACCAGGAGGCAATGAGGGAAAGTATCTACTGTCTTACACGAAGAGGGAATGAGGGAAGAGATGTAATGTTTTACGCCAGAAGGGAACGAGGGAAGCGATCCACTATCTTACAGCATGAGGGAACGAGGGAAGTTATCTACTGTCTTACAGTAGAACAGAACGAGATAAGGGATATATGGTCATACAACAGAAGAAAACGAGGGAAGGAATCTACTGTCTTACAGCAGGAGGGAACGAGTGAAGGGATCTAATATCTTGCAGAAGAAAGAAACGAGGGAAGGGATGTACTGCCTTACATCTGGAGGGAGCAAAGGTATCTATATACCGCCTTACACCAGAAGGAAACGAGAGAATGGATCAACTGTCTTACATCAGAAGCGAAATGAGGAAAGGGATCTAATGTCTTATACCAGGAGGGAACGAGGAAAGGGATCTAATGTCTTATACCAGGAGGGAATGATGGAAGGGACCTACTGTCTTACATCTGGAGGGAACAAAGGTGCAAGGCATTAGCCTTACACCAGAAGGAAACGAGAGAACGGATCAACTGTCTTACATGAGAAGGAAAATGAGGAAAGAGATCTAATATCTTACACCAGGAGGGAACTAGAGAAGGGATCTAATGTCTTACACCAGGAGGAGACGAGGGAAAGGATCTACTGTCTAACACCAGGAGGAGACGAGGGAAGGGATCTAATGTCTTACACCAGGGTGAAACTAGGGAATGGATTTGCTCTCTTACTGCAGAAGGAATCTTGGAAAGGGATCTATTCTCTTACACCAGGAGGGAACTTGGGAAGTTATCTAATGTCTTGCATAATGAGGGAATGAGGGAAGGGATCTAATGCCTTTCACCAGGAGGCAATGAGGGAAGGGATGTACTGTCTTACACCAAGAGGGAACGAGGGAAGCGATCTACTATCTTACAGCATAAGGGAACTAGGGAAGTTATTGACTGTGTTACAGTAGAAGGGAAAGAGATAAGGGATATATGGTCATTCAACAGAACGAAACGAGGGAAGGAATCTACTGTCTTATATCTGGAGGGAGCAAAGGAATGTGTTTCATGCCTTACACCAGAAGGAAACGAGAGAACGGATCAACTGTCTAACATCAGAAGCTAAATGAGAAAAGGGATCTAATGTCTTACTCCAGGAGGGAATGATCGAAGGGATCTATTGTCATAAACCAGGATGGAACGAGAGAAGAGATTTACTGTCTTACACCAGAAGGAGACGAGGGAAGGAATCTAATGTCTAACACCAGGAGGGAACAAGAGAAGTGATCTACTGTCTTACACCTGGAGAGACTGGGGGAAGGGATCTACTGTCTTGCACGTGGAAGGAACGAGAGAAGGGATATGGTGTTTTACACCAGGAGGGAACGAGGGAGGAGATTCTGTCTTACACCTAGTGAGAACGAAGGAAGGGAACTACTGTCTTACAGCAGGAGCTAACGAGGGAAGGGAGCTAAAGTCTTGCTCCAGGAGGGAACAAGCGAAGGGATGTAACAATTTACAGCAGGAAGGAACGAACGAAAGGATGTACTGTCTTACACCTGGAGAAAGAGGGAAGGAATCTAATGTCTTACACCAGGAGAAAGCAAGGGAAGGTATATATTGTTTTACTCAAGAATGGAACGAGGGAAGGGATCTTCTGTGTTACAGCAGGAAGGAATAATGGAAGGGATCTACTGTCTTACACCTGGAGGGAAAGAGGGAAGGGATCTACTGTGGTACAGCTGTATGGAATGAGGGACAGTTTGTGAATAGCTCAGAGGCGGCATAGAATATTCGAATATATCTCAGAAACTTAGCGAAGGCTACGAAAATGGAAGGAAATGATGAAAGTAGTAGAGGAATCCTCTGGATTATGGGCATTATGATTTGCCGTGGAGATATAAGGTGTTATGCGAGTCAGGTTATGAGTGAAGCTGCTTAGTGAAAGTTTGAAACGCATTAAAATCGAGAAAGAAAAAAAGGCGAAAATATGAATATAGAAGTTGGGGTATACAATAGTGGATATGAATAAAGAAAAATTAGGCATGGAGAGTTTATGGCCATGCTGAATGTGTGGAGGACACCACAAAATGAATGATATAGAGTAAAAAAGAAAAGAGTGAAGGTGAAAATACATGACGAAGAACAAAAAGATGGAAGAAAGCCTACCAGAAGAAAATTGGAGGAGGAGCCTGATGTGAGAGGTTGGTCTAGTGAGGTTTAGGAGTCTGCTGTGAGATGCTGGTCTGGTGAGGGTGGAGGATCCTGATGCGGGAGATTGGTCTGGTTAAGTTGGAGGAGTTTGATGCGGGATGCTGGTCTTTTGAGGCTGGAGGACTCTGATGTGAGAAGTTGGTCTTTTGGGGCTGGAGGAGCCTGATGCAGGAGGTTAGTCAGATGAGGCTGGAGGGCCTGATGCGGGAGGTTGGTCAGATGAGGCTGGAGGACCTGATGCAGGAGGTTGGTCTGGTGAGGCTGGAGGACCTGATGCGGGAGGTTGGTCAGATGAGGCTGGAGGACCTGATGCGGGAGGTTGGTCAGATGAGGCTGGAGGACCTGATGCAGGAGGTTGGCCTTTACTGAGAGGAGCAAAGTTAAAGACTTCTACCCTTGATATATTCCACAGACATACGTACAATAACTGCTTTTAGGTGTTCAGCGAGAAAGAGACTTGTTCACCAAAGCATCAGTCCCATAAATGAGTCATTTTCATAAATCGAAAAATCATTGTGTATGTTAACTTTTGTAATGTATGAAGGTATATGTCTGTCTAGATACTGGACTCTCCCAAGTCCGCGCACTGCTGTCGCCTCACCTGGAGACTGTGAAAGAATTCTTTCTTCCTATTTGAAAATAATTCTACCTATTCACTTTCATAGCTGAACGTGGTCATGAAAAATATATGTAATAACACTGCGAAATATTGTTTTATTTATTAGGACTGTTCACTTATAGAGAGATGAACTCAATTGTTCTCATGCTGACCTCACGAGTCCACCTGTCTAGTAACAAAGTGATGATGATAGAGAAACGAGATCTAACCCTCCCGGCACCAGCAGCCAACATGACAGGTTGAATTATCCTCACGGTAATGGATATTATAATAATGATCTCAACAGTTGCCTAAACTTCCAGCAAGAGGGTTATGATGCAGAGTCCCTCGTTTTCTCTGATCTCTCTCTCTCTCTCTCTCTCTCTCTCTCTCTCTCTCTCTCTCTCTCTCTCTCTCTCTCTCTCTCTCTCTCTCTCTCTCTCTCTCTCTCTCTCTCTCTCTCTCTCTCTCTCTCTCTCTCTCTCTCTCTCTCTCTCTCTCTCTCTAAGTGTATTATAATCTTTGTTTATACCCCCCTTGCCCGCGCGAGTTAGTTATACGTGCTGGAGTGACAAGAGATGGTTGTGACGAGGGAGTGGAAGGCGCTTATTACATGGGAACAACAGATGACGTTCAGTGTGTAACGCTCATCTCACTGAATGAGAGAAGAATCACCAGAAAGATTCTCAACTTGCTGTTCAACGCATCTATTGAACAAGGCCTGAACGAGTGCAAACATACTTTTCGTCTCCTTCATTACCCCTCGAGTGCAGTACTCAGCTGGTGTCCTTGTTCATGCGCCATAGCGCAAACACTTTCGAAATGTGAGCAACAGACTTGCTGTTCTAGGTGGTACGAACGAGTGGTGGACGACGACCAGAAGTATCTCAGTGTAGTCTCGTTCTCCACATATTCCTCCCCCTCTGTATGACAGACAGGAAGTAGTGGTATACTAAGGGAATAGAATTAAGATGGATCGGTCCCTGAAGATCATATGGTGAAGGTGTGAGGGTTGTGTAGTGTAAGGAAGGTGATCTATCATCCTTCTGTGCTCTTGTGTCTCCAGCAGTTGTTCAAACATTTTAGCAATGGAAAAATTCCAAATGGAGGGGAGAGTGTAGTGCGACGTGTCTCACTTCCACTGGTCCCCCTGAACTTCTGAGGTCATTTAGATTTTTCCAACGTCGCTTAAAACTTCTGCTGGTTGTCTAGAAGCTTCTTCTGAAGTTAACAAGTTTCCAGTGTAGTTCAAAACTCTTTATAGTAGTTCAACCGCTAATGGTTTCGTTCCTTTAATTGAATCGCATTTCTTCTGCGTTTTAGATATTCTTTACAAGTCACACTAAACATTTAGAGCTCGTAAGTGTGAAAACGTGTTTCATATTAGTGTTGTTCGAACGTACAATATTGCTATTTGTCTATTACTTGTGTAGCGCTCATAGCCGAGTCCAGAGATCCTACGTAGCAGGGATACATAGCTCAAATAAGTGGTCTTCAACTTCTAATGGCTGTAAACTGTTCGTATCCCTCGCATAAAGTCTTTTGTCGGTCCCACAATTTCGCTAAAGACCTTCCATAGAACAGAAAAATCGTGGATATTTTTCAATAATCGTCTTTACTGTACAGAGCCTTATACCACATCTAGTAGTTCATTACACCTTTAAGACGTTGTATCTTGCCTCCACTAAACTTTGTACCTTCAGTTCCTCCTGTCTCAGGTAGAGTCTGCTCCAAACTTCCAACTGCCGTCCTAAAATGCTAAGACCAGGTTTCAGTTCACACACTCTCATGGCACTACAAGCAGCAGTGACTGGGCAACAGTGATATACGTATATGGTCTGTTAATCATCTGTTGGTCACACACATATTTTGTAACTTCCAATCCCATATGAATACTACGTTGTTTATATTCATCACACATTTCTAACTTAAATCACTATGTTCATGAGAGAGAGAGAGAGAGAGAGAGAGAGAGAGAGAGAGAGAGAGAGAGAGAGATCGTCAGTGATATAAAGACATGTTATTCATTGCTTCCAAATAATTGCTCATCAATTTTGAGTGAAGGTAATTAGCTTTTAGTAGTCCTCTGCTACTTCCATTAGTCGTTGATAGCTTTCGGTAATCATGAATAATATCCAGGGGTAATTAGTGATGCTTAATGGTGAATTCCAACTTGTCTCCTTTGAGTTGAATCGCTGAACACAAGTTCCAGAGTTCGCACTTAAACTTCTGGTAGTCCAGTAGTCACCCTCAAGGACAGAGTTACAGTGAGCGCTGAACACGTCATGTTACTGCTCAGTCCAGGGTCACGTGCAGGTTGTTAGGTGTCGGAGTCTAAACTCCCGTAATCACGCAAAAACTTGTAACTGCTTTCATATACTCCCGTTTTCGTAAGAAACATCTTCGGTATCTTGCTAATAGTCATAACTGCCGGTGATGAATGGATTGGGATGATGTCTCATAACTCCATCCATGTCATTCAGCAGTTCCACTAATGGGTGTTCATAAGTGGTTTTCTACTCTCCATCTTGGTCCATTGATCTAAACTTTACATAATGATTATAAGCTAGCTATAACTTATGGTGGTCGTGCGTATATTTCGTGTCTACGACAGAGTTCCAAGTAATCTTGATGAGGTATCCGACAGTAAGAAATATCATTACTGGTATCGGACGGTCGCCACATACGACGTAAGTCTCCGTGTGTAACACAGAAACATTACCTTTATGAACTTTGTTTTTCTGCCACTGCTTTGTATCTGCTTGTCTTTGACTCTCAGAACGCATGCTTCAATTTTCTTAATGCTTCGTGAAGGTTAATGTCTGTATCTTCGGGCACATGTTATCTCTAGTGGAATCCATATTTCGGGGAGTCATACAACTTCTGGCAGTCGCCCACTTATCTCAGGCGAGCTTAACTAGTCGCCCGTAACAACCAGTAGTTTACAGGATGTTCGGCACAACTACATCTAGTTGTTCATAATGACCACTGGTCTACTAGATGTTCGACACAGCTTTCACAATTCGTTCGTAATGTTTTGCAGTATCATTGTCTTGCGTTCCTGTTTACTACAGCTATCTTCCCTACCTGCATTTAATTTAAACATTTCTTAAATTACTTTCAGGAGTTGTATATACGTTCCACTACCATATGAGATACATGTTCCACCACCATGTGAAATTTATGTTTCACCATCATATGAAATATATATTTCACTACCTTATGAAATATATCCTCCACCACCATATGAAATATATGTTCCGCCATGATATGAAATATATATTTCACTACCTTATGAAAAAAAAAAAAAATATATATATATATATATATATATATATATATATATATATATATATATATATATATATATATATATATATATATATATATATATATATATATTTATATATCAGGGGTCACGCGAGGAGTACTCATCCTACTGGAAGGCTCATATTAGGGTGTCTAAATGTGTGTGGATGTAACCAAGATGAGAAAAAAGAAGAAATAGGTAGTATGTTTGAGGAAAGGAACCTGGGTGCTTTGGCTCTGAGTGAAACGAAGGTCAAGGGTAAAGAGGAAGAGTGGCTTAGGAATGTCTTGAGAGTAAAGTCAGGGGTTAGTGAGTGGACAAGAGCAAGGGAAGGAGTAGCACTACTCCTGAAACAGGAGTGGTGGGAGTATGTGATAGAGTGTAAGAAAGTAAACTCTAGACTGATATGGGTAAAACTGAAAGTGGATGCAGAGAGATGGGTGATTATTTGTGCATATGCACCTGGGCATGATAAGAAAGTTCATGAGAGGCAAGTGTTTTGGGAGCAGCTGAGTGAGTGTGTTAGTAGTTTTCATGCACGAGACCGGGTTATAGTAATGGGTGATTTGAATGCAAAGGTGAGGAATGTGACAGTTGAGGGACTAATTGGTATACAATGGGGTGTTCAGTGTTGTAAATAGAAATGGTGAAGAGCTTGTAGATTTATGTGCTGAAAATGGACAGGCGATTGGGAATACCTGGTTTAAAAAGAGAGATACACATAAGTATACGTATGTAAGTAGGAGAGATGGCCAGAGAGCATTATTGGATTACGTGTTAATTGATAGGCACGCGAAAGAGAGACTTTTGGATATTAATGTGCTGAGAGGTGCAACTGGAGGGATGTCTGATCATTATCTTGTGGAGGCGAAGGTGAAGATTTGTAGAAGTTTTCAGAAAAGAAGAGAGAATGTTGGGGTGAAAAGAGTGGTGAAAGTAAGTGAGCTTGGGACAAAGACTTGTGTGAGGAAGCACTAGGAGAGACTGAGTACAGAATGGAAAACGGTGAAAACAAAGGAGGTAAGGGGAGTGGGGGAGGAATGGGATGTATTTAAGAAAGCAATGACGGCTTGCGCAAAAGATGCTTGTGGTATGAGAAGCGTGGGAGGTGGACAGATTAGAAAGGGTAGTGAGTGGTGTGATGAAGAAGTAAGATTAATAGTGAAAGAGAAGAGAGAGGCATTTGGACGATTTTTGCAGGGAAATAATGCAAGTGACTGGGAGATCTATAAAAGAAAGAGGCAGGAGGTCAAAAGAAAGGTGCAAGAGGTGAAAAAGAGGGCAAATGAGAGTTGGGGTGAGAGAGTATCATTAAATTTTAGTGAGAATAAAGAGATGTTTTGGAAGGAGATAAATAAACTGCGTAAGACAAGGGAACAAATGGGATCTTCAGTGAAGGGGTCTAATGGGGAGGTGATTACAAGTAGTGGTGATTTAAGAAGATGAAGTGAGTATTTTGAAGGTTTGTTGAATGTGTTTGATGATAGAGTGGCAGATATAGGGTGTTTTGGTCGAGGTGGTGTGCAAAGTGAGAGGTTAGGGAAAATGATTTAGTAAACAGAGAAGAGGTAGTAAAAGCTTTGCGGAAGATGAAAGCCGTCAAGGCAGCGGGTTTGAATGGTATTGCAGTGGAATTTATTAAAAAAAGGGGGTGACTGCATTGTTGACTAGTTGGTAGGGTTATTTAATGTATGTATGACTCATGGTGAGGTGCCTGAGGATAGGCGGAATGCTTGCATAGTACCATTGCACAAAGGCAAAGGGGATAAAAGTGAGTGCTCAAATTACAGAGGTATAAGTTTGTTGAGTATTCCTGGGAAATTATATGGGAGGGTAATGATTGAGAGGGTGAAGGCATGTACAGAGCATCAGATTGGGGAAGAGCAGTGTGGTTTCAGAAGTGGTAAAGGATGTGTGCATCAGGTGTTTGCTTTGAAGAATGTATGTGAGAAATACTTAGAAAAGCAAATGGATTTGTATGTAGCATTTATGGATCTGGAGAAGCCACATGATAGAGTTGATAGAGATGCTCTGTGGAAGGTATTAAGAATATACGGTGTGAGAGGCAAGTTGTTAGAAGCAATGAAAAGTTTTTATCGAGGATGTAAGGCATGTGTACGTGTAGGAAGAGAGGAAAGTGATTGGTTCTCAGTGAATGTAGGTTTGCGGCAGGGGTGTGTGATGTCTCCATGGTTGTTTAATATGTTTATGGATGGGGCTGTTAGGGAGGTGAATGCAAGAGTTTTGTAAAGAGGGGCAAGTATACAGTCTGTTGTCGATGAGAGAGCTTGGGAAGTGAGTCAGTTGTTATTCGCTGATGATACAGCGCTGGTGGCTGATTCGTGTGAGAAACTGCAGAAGCTGGTGACTGAGTTCGGTAGAGTTTATGAAAGAAGACAGCTGAGAGTAAATGTGAAGAGCAAGCTTATTTGGTACAGTAGGGTTGAGGGACAAGTCAATTGGGACAAATCAATACATTTTCACTGGAGGAAATGAAGTGTTTTAGATATCTGGGAGTGGATTTGGCAGCGGATGGAACCATGGAAACGGAAGTGAGTCATAGGGTGGGGGAGGGGGCGAAAGTTCTTGAAGCGTTGAAGAATGTGTGGAAGTCGAGACCATTATCTCGGAAAGCAAAAATTGGGTATGTTTGAAGAAATAGTGGTTCCAACAATGTTATATGGTTTCGAGGCTTGGGCTATAGATAGAGTTGTGCAGAGGAGGGTGGATGTGTTGGAAATGAGATGTTTGAGGACAATATGTGGTGTGAGGTGGTTTGATCGGGTAAGTAATGATAGGGTAAGAGAGATGTGTGGTAATAAGAAGAGAGTATTTGAGAGAGTAGAAGAGGCTGTTTTGAAATGGTTTGGTAGCATGGAGAGAATGATTGAGGAAAGATTGACCAAGAGGATATATGTGTCAGAGGTGGAGGGAACGAGGAGAAGTGGGAGACCAAATTGGAGGTGGAAAGATGGAGTGAAAAGATGGAGTGATTTTGGGTGATCGAGGCCTGAACATGAAGGAGGGTGAAAGGCGTGCAAGAAATAGAGTGAATTGGAACGGTGTGGTATACCGGGGTCGACGTGCTGTCAATGGATTGAACCAGGGCATGTGAAGCGTCCGAGGTGAACCATGGAAAGTTGTGTGGGGCCTGGATGTGGAAAGGGAGCTGTGGTTTCGGTGCATTATTACATGACAGGTAGAGTCTGAGTGTGAACGAATGTAGCCTTAGTAGTCTTTTCCTAGCGCTACCTCGCGCACATTCTTCAAGGCTTCCAGAATTTTCGCCCCCTCCCCCACCCTATGATTCACTTCCGCTTCCATGGTTCCATCCGCTGCCAAGTCCACTCCCAGATATCTAAAACACTTCACTTCCTCCAGTTTCTCTCAATCCAAACTTATCTTCCAATTTACTTGACCCTCAACCCTACTGTACCTAATAACCTTACTCTTATTTGCAATTACTCTCAACTTTCTTCTTTCGCACACTTTAAACAGCCATGGAGACATTACCCACCCCTGCCGCAAACCTACATTCACTGAGAACCAATCACTTTCCTTTTTTCCTACACGTACACATGCCTTACATCCGCGATAAAAACTTTTCACTGCTTCTAACAACATGCCTCCCAAACCATATAAGGAAACAGAGGAAAGAATGTCCCAACCCACCCACATACACATGTATATACATGCACGCTCACCCACGTATATATACATACCTATACATTTCAATGTATACATGTATGTACATATACAGACATATACATGTATACACATGTACATAATTCATACTTACTGCCTTTATTCATTCCCGTCGCCACCCGGCCACACATGAAATGACAACCCCCTTCCCCCGCATGCGCGCGAGATAGCGCTAGGAAAAGACAACAAAGGCCACATTCGTTCAGACTCAGTCACTAGCTGTCATGTATAATACACGGAAACCACAACTCCCTTTCCACATCCAGGCCCCACAAAACTTAACATGGTTTACCCCAGACGCTTCACTTGCCCTGGTTCAGTCCATTGGCAGCACGTCGACCCCGGTATACCACATAGATCCAATTCACTCTATTCCTTGCACATCTTTCACCCTCCTGAATGTTCAGGCCCCGATCGTTCAAAATCTTTTTCGCTCCATCTTTCCTCCTCCAATTTGGTCTCCCACTTCTCGTTCCCTCCACCTCTGACATATATATCCTCTTTGTCAATCTTTCCTCACTCATTCTCTCCATATAAATGGGGAGGTGATAACAAGTAGCGGTGATGTGAGAAGGAGATGGAATGAGTATTTTGAAGGTTTGTTGAATGTGTCTGATGACAGAGTGGCAGATATAGGGTGTTTTGGTCGAGGTGGTGTGCAAAGTGAGAGGGTTAGGGAAAATGATTTGGTAAACAGAGAAGAGGTAGTAAAAGCTTTGCGGAAGATGAAAGCCGGCAAGGCAGCAGGTTTGGATGGTATTGCAGTGGAATTTATTAAAAAAGGGGGTGACTGTATTGTTGACTGGTTGGTAAGGTTATTTAATGTATGTATGACTCATGGTGAGGTGCCTGAGGATTGGCGGAATGCGTGCATAGTGCCATTGTACAAAGGCAAAGGGGATAAGAGTGAGTGCTCAAATTACAGAGGTATAAGTTTGTTGAGTATTCCTGGTAAATTATATGGGAGGGTATTGATTGAGAGGGTGAAGGCATATACAGAGCATCAGATTGGGGAAGAGCAGTGCGGTTTCAGAAGTGGTAGAGGATGTGTGGATCAGGTGTTTGCTTTGAAGAATGTATGTGAGAAATACTTAGAAAAGCAAATGGATTTGTATGTAGCATTTATGGATCTGGAGAAGGCATATGATAGAGTTGATAGAGATGCTCTGTGGAAGGTATTAAGAATATATGGTGTTGGAGGCAAGTTGTTAGAAGCAGTGAAAAGTTTTTATCGAGGATGTAAGGCATGTGTACGTGTAGGAAGAGAGGAAAGTGATTGGTTCTCAGTGAATGTAGGTTTGCGGCAGGGGTGTGTGATGTCTCCATGGTTGTTTAATTTGTTTATGGATGGGGTTGTAAGGGAGGTAAATGCAAGAGTCCTGGAAAGAGGGGCAAGTATGAAGTCTGTTGGGGATGAGAGAGCTTGGGAAGTGAGTCAGTTGTTGTTCGCTGATGATACAGCGCTGGTGGCTGATTCATGTGAGAAACTGCAGAAGCTGGTGACTGAGTTTGGTAAAGTGTGTGGAAGAAGAAAGTTAAGAGTAAATGTGAATAAGAGCAAGGTTATTAGGTACAGTAGGGGTGAGGGTCAAGTCAATTGGGAGGTGAGTTTGAATGGAGAAAAACTGGAGGAAGTGAAGTGTTTTAGATATCTGGGAGTGGATCTGTCAGCGGATGGAACCATGGAAGCGGAAGTGGATCATAGGGTGGGGGAGGGGGCGAAAATTTTGGGAGCCTTGAAAAATGTGTGGAAGTCGAGAACATTATCTCGGAAAGCAAAAATGGGTATGTTTGAGGGAATAGTGGTTCCAACAATGTTGTATGGTTGCGAGGCGTGGGCTATGGATAGAGATGTGCGCAGGAGGATGGATGTGCTGGAAATGAGATGTTTGAGGACAATGTGTGGTGTGAGGTGGTTTGATCGAGTAAGTAACGTAAGGGTAAGAGAGATGTGTGGAAATAAAAAGAGCGTGGTTGAAAGAGCAGAAGAGGGTGTTTTGAAATGGTTTGGGCACATGGAGAGAATGAGTGAGGAGAGATTGACCAAGAGGATATATGTGTCGGAGGTGGAGGGAACGAGGAGAAGAGGGAGACCAAATTGGAGGTGGAAAGATGGAGTGAAAAAGATTTTGTGTGATCGGGGCCTGAACATGCAGGAGGGTGAAAGGAGGGCAAGGAATAGAGTGAATTGGAGTCATGTGGTATACAGGGGTTGACGTGCTGTCAGTGGATTGAATCAGGGCATGTGAGGCGTCTGGGGTGAACCATGGAGAGCTGTGTGGGTATGTATATTTGCGTGTGTGGACGTGTGTATGTACATGTGTATGGGGGGGGGGGGGTTGGGCCATTTCTTTCGTCTGTTTCCTTGCGCTACCTCGCAAACGCGGGAGACAGCGACAAAGTATAAAAAAAAAAAAAAAAAAAAAAAATATATATATATATATATATATATATATATATATATATATATATATATATATATATATATATATATATATATATATATATATATATATATATATATATATATATATATATATATATTACAGAGGTATAAGTTTGTTGAGTATTCCTGGCAAATTGTATGGGAGGGTATTGATTGAGAGGGTGAAGGCATGTACAGAGCATCAGATTGGGGAAGAGCAGTGTGGTTTCAGAAGTGGTAGAGGATGTGTGGATCAGGTGTTTGTTTTGAAGAATGTATGTGAGAAATACTTCGAAAAGCAAATGGATTTGTATGTAGCATTTATGGATCTGGAGAAGGCATATGATAGAGTTGATAGAGATGCTCTGTGGAAGGTATTAAGAATATATGGTGTGGGAGGCAAGTTCTTAGAAGCAGTGAAAAGTTTTTATCGAGGATGTAAGGCATGTGTACGTGTAGGAAGAGAGGAAAGTGATTGGTTCTCAGTGAATGTAGGTTTGCGGCAGGGGTGTGTGAAGTCTCCATGGTTGTTTAATTTGTTTATGGATGGGGTTGTTAGGGAGGTCAATGCAAGAGTTTTGGAAAGAGGGGCAAGGATGAAGTCTGTTGGGAATGAGAGAGCTTGGGAAGTGAGTCAGTTATTGTTCGCTGATGATACAGCGCTGGTGGCTGATTCATGTGAGAAACTGCAGAAGCTGGTGACTGAGTTTGGTAAAGTGTGTGAAAGAAGAAAGTTAAGAGTAAATGTGAATAAGAGCAAGGTTATTAGGTACAGTAGGGTTGAGGGTCAAGTCAATTGGGAGTTGAGTTTGAATGGAGAAAAACTGGAGGAAGTGAAGTGTTTTAGATATCTGGGAGTGGATCTGGCAGCGGATGGAAACATGGAAGCGGAAGTGGATCATAGGGTGGGGGAGGGGGCGAAAATTCTGGGAGCCTTGAAGAATGTGTGGAAGTCGAGAACATTATCTCGGAAAGCAAAAATGGGTATGTTTGAAGGAATAGTGGTTCCAACAATGTTGTATGGTTGCGAGGCGTGGACTATGAATAGAGTTGTGCGCTGGAGGATGGATGTTCTGGAAATGAGATGTTTGAGGACAATGTGTGGTGTGAGGTGGTTTGATCGAGTAAATAACGTAAGGGTAAGAGAGATGTGTGGAAATAAAAAGAGCGTGGTTGAGAGAGCAGAAGAGGGTGTTTTGAAATGGTTTGGTCACATGGAGAGAATGAGTGAGGAAAGATTGACCAAGAGGATATATGTGTCGGAGGTGGAGGGAACGAGGAGAAGAGGAAGACCAAATTGGAGGTGGAAAGATGGAGTGAAAAAGATTTTGTGTGATCGGGGCCTGAACATGCAGGAGGGTGAAAGGAGGGCAAGGAATAGAGTGAATTGGAGCGATGTGGTATACCGGGGTTGACGTGCTGTCAGTGGATTGAATCAAGGCATGTGAAGCGTCTGGGGTAAACCATGGAAAGCTGTGTAGGTATGTATATTTGAGTGTGTGGACGTATGTATATACATGTGTATGGGGGTGGGTTGGGCCATTTCTTTCGTCTGTTAACTTGCGCTACCTCGCAAACGCGGGAGACAGCGTCAAAAAAAAAAAAAAAAGAGATATATATATATATATATATATATATATATATATATATATATAGTGAGTGGTGGGATGAAGAAGTAAGATTATTAGTGAAAGAGAAGAGAGAGGCATTTGGACGATTTTTGCAGGGAAAAAATGCAAATGAGTGGGAGATGTATAAAAGAAAGAGACAGGAGGTCAAGAGAAAGGTGCAAGAGGTGAAAATGGGGGCAAATGAGAGTTGGGGTGAGAGAGTATCATTAAATTCTAGGGAGAATAAAAAGATGTTCTGGAAGGAGGTAAATAAAGTGCGTAAGACAAGGGAGCAAATGGGAACTTCAGTGAAGGGCGCAAATGGGGAGGTGATAACAAGTAGTGGTGATGTGAGAAGGAGATAGAGTAAGTATTTTGAGGGTTTGTTGAATGTGTTTGATGATAGAGTGGCAGATATAGGGTGTTTTGGTCGAGGTGGTGTGCAAAGTGAAAGGGTTAGGGAGAATGATTTGGTAAACAGAGAAGAGGTAGTAAAAGCTTTGCGGAAGATGAAAGCCGGCAAGGCATCAGGTTTGGATGGTATTGCAGTGGAATTTATTAAAAAAGGGAGTGACTGTATTGTTGACTGTTTGGTAAGGTTATTTAATGTATGTATGACTCATGGTGAGGTGCCTGAGGATTGGCGGAATGCATGCATAGTGCCATTGTACAAAGGCAAAGGGGATAAGAGTGAGTGCTCAAATTACAGAGGTATAAGTGTGTTGAGTATTCCTGGGAAATTATATGGGAGGCTATTGATTGAGAGGGTGAAGACATGTACAGGCATCAGATTGGGGAAGAGCATTGTGGTTTCAGAAGTGGTAGAGGATGTGTGGATCAGGTGTTTGCTTTGAAGAATGTATGTGAGAAATACTTAGAAAAGCAAATGGATTTGTATGTAGCATTTATGGATCTGGAGAAGGCATATGATAGAGTTGATAGAGATGCTCTTTGGAAGGTATTAAGAATATATGGTGTGGGAGGCAAGTTGTTAGAAGCAGTGAAAAGTTTTTATCGAGGATGTAAGGCACGTGTACGTGTAGGAAGAGAGGAAAGTGATTGGTTCTCAGTGAATGTAGGTTTGCGGCAGGGGTGTGTGATGTCTCCATGGTTGTTTAATTTGTTTATGGATGGGGTTGTTAGGGGGGTGAAGGCAAGAGTTTTGGAAAGAGGGGCAAGTATGAAGTCTGTTGTGGATGAGAGCTTGGGAACTGAGTCAGTTGTTGTTCGCTGATGATACAGCGCTGGTGGCTGATTCATGTGAGAAACTGAAGAAGCTGGTGACTGAGTTTGGTAAAATGTGTGAAAGAAGAAAGTTAAGAGTAAATGTGAATAAGAGCAAGGTTATTAGGTACAGTAGGGTTGAGGGTCAAGTCAACTGGGAGGTTAGTTTGAATGGAAAAAACTGGAGGAAGTAAAGTGTTTTAGATATCTGGGAGTGGATCTGGCAACGGATGGAACCATGGAAGCGGAAGTGAATCATGGGGTGGGGGAGGGGGCGAAAATCCTGGGAGCCTTGAGGAATGTGTGGAAGTCGAGAACATTATCTCGGAAAGCAAAAATGGTTATGTTTGAAGGAATAGTGGTTCCAACAATGTTGTATGGTTGCGAGGCGTGGGCTATGGATAGAGTTGTGCGCAGGAGGGTGGTTGTGCTTGAAATGAGATGTTTGAGGACAATGTGTGTGGTGTGAGGTGGTTTGATCGAGTAAATAACGTAAGGGTAAGAGAGATGTGTGGAAATAAGAAGAGCGTGGTTGAGAGAGCAGAAGAGGGTGTTTTGAAATGGTTTGGGCACATGGAGAGAATGAGTGAGGAAAGATTGACTAAGAGGATATATGTGTCGGAGGTGGAGGGAACGAGGAGAAGTGGGAGACCAAATTGCAAGTGGAAAGATGGAGTGAAAAAGATTTTGTGTGATTGGGGCCTGAACATGCAGGAGGGTGAAAGGAAGGCAAGGAATAGAGTGAATTGGATCGATGTGTTATACCGGGGTTGACGTGCTGTCAGTGGATTGAATCAAGGCATGTGAAGCGTCTGGGGTAAAACATGGAAAGCTGTGTAGGTATGTATATTTGCGTGTGTGGACGTATGTATATACATGTGTATGGGGGTGGGTTGGGCCATTTCTTTCGTCTGTTTCCTTGCGCTACCTCGCAAACGCAGAAGAGCGACAAAGCACAAAAAAAAAAAAATATATATATATATAGAGAGAGAGAGAGAGAGAGAGAGAGAGAGAGAGAGAGAGAGAGAGAGAGAGAGAGAGAGAGAGAGAGAGAGAGAGAGAGAGAGAGAGAGAGAGAGAGAGAGAGAGAGAGAGAGAGAGAGAGAGAGAGAGAGAGAGAGAGAGAGAGAGAGAGAGAGAGAGAGAGAGAGAGAGAGAGAGAGAGAGAGAGAGAGAGAGAGAGAGAGAGAGAGAGAGAGAGAGAGAGAGAGAGAGAGAGAGAAGAGAGAGAGAGAGAGGATGTGTGGTAGAGGATTTGTGGATCAGGTGTTTGCTTTGAAGAATGTATGTGAGAAATACTTAGAAAAGCAAATGGATTTGTATATAGCATTTATGGATCTGGAGAAGGCATATGATAGAGTTGATAGAGATGCTCTGTGGAAGGTATTAAGAATATATGGTGTGGGAGGCAAGTTGTTAGAAGCAGTGAAAAGTTTTTATCGAGAATGTAAGGCATGTGTACGTGTAGGAGGAGAGGAGAGTGATTGGTTCTCAGTGAATGTAGGTTTGCGGCAGGGGTGTGTGATGTCTCCATGGTTGTTTAATTTATTTATGGATGGGGTTCTTAGGGAGGTGAATGCAAGAGTTTTGGAAAGAGGGGCAAGTATGAAATCTGTTGGGGATGAGAGAGCTTGGGAAGTGAGTCAGTTGTTGTTCGCTGATGATACAGCGCTGGTGGCTGATTCATGTGAGAAACTGCAGAAGCTGGTGACTGAGTTTGGTAAAGTGTGTGAAAGAAGAAAGTTAAAAGTAAATGTGAATAAGAGCAATGTTATTAGGTACAATAGTGTTAAGGGTCAAGTCAATTGGGAGGTAAGTTTGAATGGAGAAAAACTGGAGGAAGTAAAGTGTTTTAGATATCTGGGAGTGGATCTGGCAGCGTATGGAACCATGGAAGCGGAAGTGGATCATAGGGTGGGGGAGGGGGCGAAAATCCTGGGAGCCTTGAAGAATGTGTGGAATTCGAGAACATTATCTCGGAAAGCAAAAATGGGTATGTTTGAAGGAATAGTGGTTCCAACAATTTTGTATGGTTTCGAGGCGTGGGCTATGGATAGAGTTGTGCGCAGGAGGGTGGATATGCTGGAAATGAGATGTTTGAGGACAATGTGTGGTGTGAGGTGGTTTGATCGAGTAAGTAACGTAAGGGTAAGAGAGATGTGTGGAAATAAAAAGAGCGTGGTTGAGAGAGCAGAAGAGGGTGTTTTGAAATGGTTCGGGCACATGGAGAGAATGAGTGAGGAAAGATTGACCAAGAGAATATATGTGTCGGAGGTGGAGGGAACGAGGAGAAGACGGAGACCAAATTGGAGGTGGAAAGATGGAGTGAAAAAGATTTTGTGTGATCGGGGCCTGAACATGCAGGAGGGTGAAAGGAGGGCAAGGAATAGAGTGAATTGGAGCGATGTGGTATACCGGGGTTGACGTGCTGTCAGTGGATTGAATCAAGGCATGTGAAGCGTCTGGAGTAAACCATGGAAAGCTGTGTAGGTATGTATATTTGCGTGTGTGGACGTATGTATATACATATGTATGGGGGTGGGTTGGGCCATTTCTTTCGTCTGTTTCCTTGCGCTACCTCGCAAACGCGGGAGACAGCGTCAAAAAAAATATATATATATATATATATATATATTTATATATATATATATATATATATATATATATATATATATATATATATATATATATATATATATATATATATATATATATATAGTTCAATACCTTATGAAATATATTTCAACCACCATATGAAATATATACTCCAACGTCATATGAGACATATGTTCCACCATCATATCAAATATATGTTCCATTACTTTATAAGGTATATGTTCCACCATCATATTAAATATATGTTCACCACCATATGTAATATAAGTTCCACCATCATATGAAATACATGTTCACCGCCATATGAAATATATGTTCCACTACCTTATGAAATATATGTTCCACTACCTTATAAAATATAAGATCCACCATCATAAGAAATTTATGTTCACCACCGTATGAAATATATGTTCCATTACCTTATGAAATATATATTCACCACCATATGAAATATATGTTCCGCCATCATAAGAAGTATATGTTCACCACCGTATGAAATATATGTTCCCTTACCCTATGAAAAATGTTCTACCATCATATGAAATATATGTTCACCACCATATGAAATATATGTTCCACCATCATGAGAAATATACGTTCACCACTGTATGAAATATGTGTTCCATTACCTTATGAAATTTATGTTCACCGTCATATGAATTACATGTTCCACCATCATATGAAATATATATTCCACTACCTTATGAAATGTTTGCTCCACCATAATGTGAGATGTATGTTCCACCACCGTATGAAATATATGTTCCATTACCTTATGAAGTATATGTTACTCATTCATATGAAAAATATGTTCACTACCATATGAAATATATGTTCCACTACCTCATGAAATATGTGTTCCACCATCATATGGAATGTATGTTCACCACCATGTGAACTATCTATTCACCTCCATATGAAATATATGTTTCACTACCTTGTGTAATACATATTCACCAACATATGAACTATATGTTAACCACCAATTGAAATATATGTTCACCAACATATGAAATGTATGCTCCACTACCTTATGAAATATATGTTCCACTGCTTTATGAAATATATGTTCCACAATCATATGAAATATATGTTCATCATTGTATAAGATATATGTTTCACTACCTTATGAAATATATATTCCACTACCTTATGAAATATATGTTTCACCATCATAAGAAATATATGTTCACCACCATATGAAATATATGTTCCACTACTCTATGAAAAGATAATGAGCATACGTAAGTTTAAGCTGCAAATGACGTGCAAATGAGGTGGAATAAAAAGATCTGAATTTAGACGTGATGATTAGTGAGGCGGCTAGATGAGTACACTTGTGAACTCCTGCCCTCGCTCGATCACTGCCTCCCCTCCTTACCCAGCCATGGTGCGTTGTGTGTAATTATCTCTTTATGATAACCCATGTGTATACTGTATGGGGAGAAGTGTGTGTGTGTGTGTGTGTGTGTGTGTGTGTGGGGGGGGGGGGGGGGGGGGGAGTAGTCTGTTTGAACTCAATGTAGGTATCCTACCGCTGTTCAAGAACGTGGCTCTTGTACAGACTCCTCCACACATATTCAAAGATGGCAAGACATCCTAGTACAACTACTCCTCTGCCTCCACACATCTCACATCTCTGGCTCTGTCGGGTGACTCCATCTAAATGAAAAATGCCCATGATAATCATTAACTCTCCTGGCAATGGAATTAGCTGTTTTTCTCTCATTATTTTTTTCTCTCTCTCTTAATTGGTTCCTGTATTAATTTACGGAAAAAAGTTTCCCCCATTCATATGTTCATAATAATGATACGACGAACAATTAAATCATGTTTCTCTTCGCATTGTGAGGGATATCTCATATTTACACTGCATAGAAATTTAGACTAAATGCAATATTAACTTTTCTCTCTTCTTGAAAATGTTCATATTAATCCATAAACATAAAACAGTGATAAAACAGGGTACACCAGAGAACCATAGCTTGGCTGGTGGTGCAAGTTAATGTCACCCTAGGATGCTTGCAACTCGCCCTGGCACAATGATAAATTTTCGTGTAGTTCTCCGGCTTCTGCCATCCACGTTTCATTTCCTCACTGGTCTTTCGCTCTCTGTGAATTTAGTAAAAAAGATTATAAAAGAATATAGAATGAAACGTTGATAGCATTACTCTAAATGCGCTCTATTTTCACCTCAGACCTGTATCAATATTTATCACGAAATTCTAGAGAGAAAATAGGTGACTTTCGACCCTCCATTGCACTAAGCCCCTATTTCCTGTGTGGTGGCCGATCCACAGGGGTGTTACCCCATCCATCTTCCTCCTCCACACCGTCCTCTCGCCATCAACCAAACCTTTGCCAGGTTTTCTAGTTCCTTCGCCCCAGCTCTCACCTTTATACCTGACTTTGTCGTCTTTTACCACCTAATTCTTACCTCACACTTCTCTCTGCTCACATTTCCTGATGCCCTCTTTATTCCATTTCTCTCCTCGTACTTCCACCACCCTCCATTTACCTCATATTTCCCTATATTTAAGTTAATTTCCTGAATGTGTGTGAAGAGCAGAAGGAACAAGGAGCCGCCTCACGTACCCCGGCTTCTCCGTTAACGCCGCTGCGTCAGTCCGCAGCCTCACAAGTCCCATGAGCCAGACAGGTTGGCTGGTACCACTTTGAGCGGCAAATTGCCACCACTGTTAATTAATTTGCCGACCAATGGGTGAACACATTTTGCCTGAGAGACTGTCTCCATACATGAGGTCCTTTTGCTTCTCAAGCTGGCAAGCTGGTCATAGACTTTGAGACTGGTCACGGTAACACTTCATCGTGCATGAATGGCTGAAAAGAATTGTTTCCCATTCCGCACAAAGGTCAGAGAGCGCATACAGAGGTACGTTATTCTCTGACTCAATGCAATAGACTGGACTTTATGTGTACGGTGAATAAAAAAAATAGTGCCAGTGGTTAGCCATTTAATCGGAGTCAAACTGAGAATGAGTTTTAACATTTTGAGTTATGTTAGGCGTTCGTATTCTACACTTGACTTTAATATTCAGGGGTAACATAGTTTAAAAATTATAATGACTGTTGATTATAATCAACCTCTCTACAACCAGCGACTCAGCGACTGACACCTTCGGTAAACGAAGTATTGACAAAGATGATGTGAAGATAACAAAACTGTACAATTGTCTATATTGTGGTGTCCTATGACCAAACACTATGTGGCTGAGGCACAGAAGTATCCTGGAAGCAAAAACAGAAGGTCTTAAACATCGTATCAAAGCAAGAAATGTAACACAGTGTAAATACGCTGCTCGGCATCACTGGATACAGGGTTCAAGCTGTTAACCTGAGAGACTTGGGGAGAAAATCGAAAGTTATTACCGAAGGGCGTGAGGCAGGTGTTCTACAAGACGATTTCATTCGATGTAAGATGTGTTAAGCCGCGTTCTATCTTGCTAGGAAAGGTTTCCTGCCATGAGAAGATTGCAAGCAACATATGGTGATGTATCATGTTGATTCGATAACAAGGTTCATCCAAGTCATAAAGACATTTTTGCCAAAAATCTTGTGAGAAAATGAATAATCCATCGTATTCTCACTCACCTGAACCGTTTTGCAAATGATACTGGCCATCAACCAAACGGAAACGGGAAGTTGTTATGTCTCTGGATGTCATACATGGATTCTACGTTGGAATGTAAGATAATTTCATCATTAGGAAGCTTAAGACTCCATCTTTGGTCACCGCATAGCATCAGTCCTTGTTGCCTTGTTGCTAGGTGCTCTGTGTTGATATGGCAAACCTTCCAGTTGGTCACACAAACGGTTGGAAGCACATGTAGGCAGGAGAAGCTGCCACACAACTTGGTCCTAAAGTGCATGAAACGAAGCTTCAGTCAACGAGACAATCAGGAAAACTAATGACAAAGATTACATACGATATTCCGAATGGCTTATGGTTTAAAACATAGCAATAATAGTAAATATAGTAATAAATAGTAAAATAATCCTCATTTGTATGAAAGTAAAATAATTTTCAATTTTGTTTATGGTTGCATGTTGGTTTCAATTAAAAATCAAGTGATCTTTCATGATACGGTGAGAAAAAACATACAAGTCTGTTTGAACAAGCGTTGATTTCAGATTTTCAGAAAGAAAATCATAAAGATTGATTACAGTTATTATAGTCATGAGTAAAATAGTTGAATATTTCTTATTGTGAGTGATGAGCAAATATGTTGTTAACATTGATAATCACAATATTACACCACGTCTCCTGTGGCACATTTTTAGGCCATTTTAATACGTGTCCACATTCGAAGATAGTAATGCACCTGTCTCGAAGGTCTGAATGAAATGATTGTATAATAACAGTTGCCACTTGGGAAGTCTGTCATCCTGCAACACACTGTGGAGAGTGTGGCACCCTCCCTGACTCCCGCCTCCAACACCCTCCCTCACTCCTACTTCCATCACCCCCACCTTTAATACCACCTCCTTCACCCTCTCACACTCCCGCCTCCATCACCCTCCCTCACGCCTGCCTTCATCACCCTCCCTCACTCCTACTTCCATCACCCCCACCTTTAATACCACCTCCTTCACCCTCTCACACTCCCGCCTCCATCACCCTCCCTCACGCCTGCCTTCATCACCCTTCCTCACTCCTGCCTCCATCACCCTCCCTCACTCCTGCCTCCATCATCATCCCTCACTCCCTTACTCCGGCCTCTATCACCCTCCCTCACTCTGCGTCCATCATCCTTTCTTACTCCTTCCTCCTTCACCCTCACACATTCCCGCGTTCATCACCCTCCCTCACTCCTGCCTCCATCAACTTCCCTCGTTCCCGCCTCCATCAACCATCCTCACTACTGCATCCATAACCCTCCCTAATTCCCGCCTCCATCAATCTCCCTCACTCATGCCTCCATCACCGTCCATCATTCCTGCCAAACTCATCCTCCTTCACTTCCGCCTCTATCAGCCTACCTCACTTCCGCCTCCAATACCCTTCCTCACTCCCATCTCCATCACCTCTCATTCCCGAGTCCATTACCCTCCCTCACTCCCGCCTTCATCACCCTCCCTCACTCCTGCCTCCATCACCCTCCTTCACTCCTGCCTCACTCGTCCTCCCTCACTTTCGTCTCCGTCACCCTCCCTCACTCCTATCTCCATCACCCTCTCTCACTCCTGCTTCGATTATCCTCCCTCACTCACTTCTGCCTCCAACACTCTCCCTCACTCCTGCATCTAAAACCTCCCTCACTCCTGCCTCCATCACCCTCCCTTAATCCCGCCTCCATCACATTACATCACTCCTGCCTCTATCACCTCCCTCACTCCCGCCTTCATCACCCTCCTTCACTCCCACCTCCATTACCCTCCCTCACTACCGCCTCCATTGCCCTCCCTCACTCATACCTTTATCATCCTCCCTCACTCCGCTTCCTTCACCCTCCCTCACTCCCGTCTCCATCACATTCCCTTACTCCTGCCTCCATCCTCCTCCCTCACTACTTCTTCCATCACCCTCCCTCACTCCTGCCTCCATAATCCTCCCCCAGTATTGCTTCCAACACCCTCCCTCATTCCCGTCTCCATCACACCCCCTCACTCCTGCCGATATCACCCTCCCTCACTCCTGCTTAACTCATCCTCCGTCACTCCCGCCTTCATCACCCTCCTTCACTCACGCCTCCATCCCACTCCATTACTCCTGCCTCCATCACACTCCCTCACCTCTGAATCCATAACCCTGCCTTACTCCCGCCTCCATCACCCTCCCTCACTACTACCTCCATTATCCTCCCTCATTTATGCCTCGATCACCCTCCCTCACCTATGCATCCAAAACCTCGAACACTCCTGCGTCCATCACCCTTCCTCATTTCCGCCCCCATCGCCTTCCCTCACTCCTGCCTCCATGCTTCCATCACCTTATATCAGTCCTGTCTCCATCACCTCCCTCACTCCCGCCCTAATCACTTTCCTTCTCTTCCGCCTCTATCACCCTCCCTCACTCCTGCCTCCATTACCGCCCTCACTACCGCTTCCATCACACTCTCTCACTCTTACCTCTATCATCCTCCCTCGCTCCCGCTTCCATCACCCTCCATCACTCCCGCCTCCATCACACTCCCTTACTCCTGCCTCCATCATCCTCCCTCACTACTTCTTCCATCACTCTCCCTCAATTCTGCCTCCATCATCATCCCTCACAACTGCTTCCAACACCCTCCCTCATTCCGTCTCCATCACCCTTCCTCACTCTTGCCTATATCACCCTCCCTCACTCCTGCATAACTCATCTTCCCTCACTTCCACCTTTATCACACTCCTTCACTACCACCTCCATCACCCTCCCTCACTCTTGTTTCCATCAAACTTCCTCACCCCTGCCTCTATCATCCTCCATCACTCCCGCTTTCATCACCCTCCCTCACTCTCGCCTCCATCACACTCCCTTATTCCTGCCTCCATCACCCCCCATCCTCATTTCTGCCTCCATCATCCTCCCTTATTACTTCTTCCATAACCCTCGGTCACTCCTTCCTCCATCATCATCTTTCACAACTGCTTCTGACATCCTCTCTCACTCCCGCCTCTATCACCCTCCCTCTCTCCTGCCTCCATCACCATCCCTCACTCCTGCCTCCATCATCCTCCCTCGCTTCTGTCCTACCACCCTTCCTCATTCCTGCTTCCATCACCGTACTTCAATCTCGCCTCCAACTTCCCACACTCTTTCCTCCATCACCCTCTCTCACTCCTGCCTCCATCATCTTCCCTCGGTGCCACTTTGATCACCCTCCCTCATCCCCGCCTCCATCATCCTCCCTCACTCCAGCCTCCATCATCCTCCTTCAATACCACTTTGATCCCTCATCCCCGCCTCCATCAACCTTCCTCTCTCCTGCCTCCATCACCCTACTTCAGCCCGGCCTCTATCTCCCTCCTTCTCTCCCACCTTGATCATAACCCCCTTATTTCTGCTTCCATCACCCTCCTACACATTCGCCTCCATCACCCTTCCTCACTCCTGCCTGTACCACCTCAGTCACTCCTGCCTCCATCACGCTTCCTTATTCTTGCCTCCATCACCCGTCCTCTCTTTTGCCTCCATCACCCTCCCTCATTTCTGCCTCCATCATCCTCATTAATCACCGCCTCCAACACCTTCCCTCAATCCTGGCTCTATCACCCTTCCTCACACCCACCTCCATCATCCTCCATCACTTCTGCCTTCATCAACCTCCCTCAATCTTAACTACATCATCTTCCCTCACTCCTACCATCATCACCTTCCCCGCTCCCTCCTCTATCACCCTCTCTCATTCCCAATATCAATCATGCTCCCTTACTCCTGCCTCCATCACCCTCCCTCACTTCTGCCTTCATCCCTTTTACTCCCTCCTGCATCCATCACTCTCCCTCTTTCCTGTCTCCACCTCCGTCCTTCACCCCTACTTCCATTACCTTACATCACTCCTGCCTGCATCACCTCCCTCACTTCCGCCTTCACCACCCTCCCTCACTCCTGTCTCCGTCATTCTCCCTCATTCCTGCCTCCATTACCCTCCATCACTTCTGCCTCCATCGACCTCCCACACTTCCGCCTCAATCATCCTCCCTCATTCCTGCCTCCATCATCCTCACTCACTCCCGTCTCTACCACCTTCCCTCTTTTCACCTTCATCATTCTTCCTCACTCCCGCCTCCATCACCTTCCGTCACTCCTGCCTCCATTACCCTCCCTCTCTCCTCTCTCCATCACCCTCCCTCACACACGCCTCCACAACCCTCCCTCACTCCTGTCTCTGTCATCCCACTCAGTCCTGCCTACATTACCCTCCATCACTCCTGCCTCCATCGCCTCCCACACTTCCGCCTCAATCATCCTCCCTCACTCCTGCCTCCATCACCCTCACTCACTCTTGCCTCCTTCACCCTCTCTCACTTCCGCCTCCATTACCCTCCCTCACATCTGCTTCCTTTACCCTCCTTCACCCCGCCTCCATCACCCTCCCTTACTCCGTCTCCAGCATTCTCCCTCACTCCCTCCCCCATCACCTTCTATCTCTCCTGTCTCCGTCACCCTCCCACACTCCTGCTTCCATCATCCTCCTTCACACCCACATCCATCACCCGCCTCACTACCGCCTCCATCACCCCCCCCCCCCCCGCGCTCAATCCTGCACCTTAATCTTCTCGCACTCCCGCATCAATCAATCTCCCACAATCCCACCTCCATCATCCTTCCTCGCTCCTGCCTCAATCATACTCCTTCACTCCTGCCTCCATCATCCTTCCTCACTCATGCATCATCACCCTCCCTCACTCCTGCCTCCATCACACTCTTTCACTCCTGCCCTTATCACCCTCCCTCACTCCCGCCTCTATCACCCTCCCTCACTCCTTTCTTCTACTTCCTCTATCACTCCAGCCTCCATCACACTCCCTCACTCCTGCCTCCTTCACCCTCTCTCAATTCCGCCTCCGTCACCCACCTTCACATCTGCTTCCATTACCCTCCTTCACTTCCGTCTCCATCACCCTCTCTCACCCATGCCTCCATCACCCTCAATCAAACACGCCTCCATCACCCTCCTCAATCCTGCCTCCATCTTCCTTTCTCATTCCTGCCTCCCTTACCCTCTCTCACACTTGCCTCCATCACCCTCCCTAACTATCGCTTTCATCAACCTCCCTCACGCCCACCTCTCTCACCCTCTATCACTCCCACCTCCACCAGCCTCCCATACTCCCGACTCCATCACCCTCCCCCTCACAAACCTCCATCACCCTCCCTCTCACACGTCTCCAACACCCTCCCTCACTCCTACATCAATTACCCTTCCTCACACCTAACTCCAATACTCTTTTTCACTCCGCCTCCATCACCCTCATTACTCTCACCTCCATACCCCTCCTCACACATTCCTCCATTACCTTACCTCACTCATGATTTTATCACCCTCCCTCACACCAGGCTGCATCACCCTCCCTTACTCCCTCCTCTATCACCCTCCCTCACTCCCACCTCCATTACCTTCTCTCACTCCTGCCTCCAACACCCTCCCTCACTCCCGCCTGAATCACCCACCAAAACACCTGCCTCCATCATCTTCCCTTACTCCTGCCTCCATCAACCCTCCCACACTCCTGCCTCCATCACCCTCCCTCACTCCCACCTCCATTACCTTCTCTCACTCCTGCCTCCAACACCCTCCCTCACTCCCGCCTGAATCACCCTCCAAAACTCCTGCCTCCATCATCTTCCCTTACTCCTGCCTCCATCAACCCTCCCACACTCCTGCCTCCATCACCATCCCTCACTCTCGCCTCCAACACCCCCCCCCCTCACGCTGGGCTCCATCATCCTTCCTCACTCATGCCTACATCATCCTCCCTCACTCCTACCTCCATCACCCTCCTTCACTCCAGCCTCCATCACCTTCCCTCACGCCTGCCCCCATCACCTTCTCTCACTCTGGCCTCTATCATCATCCCTCAATCCCGCCTCCTTCACCTTCCCTTACTCCTGCCTCCATCATCCTCCCTCACACCCACATTCATCACCCTCCCTCACTCCTGCCTCCATCACCCACTCTCACATTAGCATCCATCATCCTCCCTCATTCTCGTGTCCTTCACCTTCTCTCACTCCAGCCTCCATCATCCTCTCTCATCCCCGTCTCAATCACCCTCCCTCACTCCTGCCTCCATCATACTCCTTCACTCCTGCCTACATCATTCTCCCTCACTTCTGCCTCCATAACCTTTCCTCACTACCGCCTCCATCACTCTCCTCCACTCCCGCGCCTTCACCTTCTCTCAATCCCGCATCAATCAACCTCCCACAATCCCGCCTCCATCAACCTTCCTCACTCCTGCCTCAATCATACTCCTTCACTCCTGCCTCCATCATCCTCCCTCACTCGTGCATCTATCACCCCCCTCACTCACACCTCCATCACCCTCCCTCTCTCCTTTCTTTTTCACCCCTCTCTCACTCCCGCCACCATCACACTCCCTCACCTTTCTCTCTATCACCCTACCTCACTCATCCCTCCATCATCCTCGCTCACTCTGGTTTCCATCACCCTCCTTCACTGCTAGCCCATTACCCTCCCTCACCCTTGCCTCCATCGTCCTCCCTCGCTCTCGTCTCCTTAACACTCCCTCACTTCTGCCTCCATCACCTTCCTTCACTTCTGCCTCTATCATCCTCCCTCGCTTCTGCCTCCATCACCTTCCCTCACTCCCGTCTCCATCACTCTTCCTCACTCCCACCATAAACCTCCCTCATTTCGGACTCTATCACCCTCCCTAATTCTCCGTCCATCATCCTTTCTTAGTTCTTCCTCCTTCGCCCTCTCATTCCCGTGTTCATCTCTCTACCTCAATCCTGCCTCCATCATCCTCCCTCACTCTTGCCTCCATCACCCTCCTTCACTCCTGCCTCCAACACCCTCCCTCAATCCCTCCCTCACTCCCTCTCTCACACAAGCCTCCATCACTTTCTCTCACTCTTTCTGCCATCACCATCTCTCTCCTGCCTCAGTCACATTCCCTGACTCCTGCCTCCATCATCCTCCCTCACTCCCGCTTCAGACACCCTCCATCGCTCCTGCCCATCACCCACCCTTACTCCCGCCTCAATCACACTCCCTCACTCCTTCCTCTATCACTCTGCCTCACTCCCACCCCCATCACCCTCAATCACTCCTACCTCCATAATTATCCATCACTCCCGCTTCCATCACTCTCCCTCACTCCTGCCTCTATCATCCTCCCTCATCACGCCACCATCACTCTCCCCCACTCCGCCTCCATAATCGTCCCTTACTCCGGCCTCCATCAACCTCCTTCACTCCTGCCTACAGTACCTCCCTCACTCCCTCTCACACACACGCCTCCATCACTCTCCATCATTCTTTCTTCAGTCACCCTCCTTCACTCCTGCTCCCATCATCCTCCCTCACTCCTGCTTCTTTCATCTTCCATCACTCCTGTCCCATCACTCACCCTTACTCCCACCTTAATCTTACTCCTTCACTGTTTCCTCCATCACCCTCAATCACTCATGCCTCCATCATCATCCATCACCTTCCGTCACTCCTTCCCTTATCACCCTCCTTCACTCCGTTTCCATCACGCTCCCTCACTCCTGACAATGTCATCCTACCTCCCTCCTGCCTCCGTCAACCTCCCTCACTCCTGCCTTCAACATCCTCTCTCACTCCTGCCTCCATCATCATCCCTTATTCCCACCTCCAACACCCTCAGTCCTGCCTCCAACACCCTCTCTCTCTCCTGCCTGCACCCCCTTCCCTCACTCCTGTATCCATTACCATCCCTCACTCTCGTCTCCATCACCCTCCCTCTCCCCTGCCTCCATCATCCTCCATCACACACGCCCCCATCACCATCCCGTTCTCCTGCCTCTGTCACCCTCCCTCAAACATGCCTCCATCACCCTCACTCAAGCACGCCTCTATTACCCTCCCTCACTCCTGCCTCCATCATTCTCCCTCCCTCCTTCCTCCATTACCCTCTCTTACTCCCGCCACAATCGCCCTCCTCTCCTTTATTCCATCATCCTCCCTCACTCCTGCCTCCATCACCCTCTCGCAAACACACCTCAAACACCCTCCCTCATTCCTGCCTCCATCATTCTCCCTCACTCCTGCCTCCAGTACCCCCTCTAGCTCCTGCCTTCAACACCCTGCCAACATCACTCCCCTCACTCACGCTTCCATTACCCTCTCTCACTCTCGCCTCCGTCACCCTCCCTTACTCCCGCCTCGACCACCCTCCCTCACTCCCACCTCCATCACCCTCCCTCCCACCTGCCTCCATCATCCTTCACCACACACACCTTCACCACCCTCCCATTCTCTTCCCTCCATCACACTCCTTAAAACACACCACCATCACCATCCCTCACTCCTGCCTTCATTATCCTCTCTCCCTCCTGCCTCCATTACCCTCTCTTACTCCCGCCTCCATCACCCTCCTTCACTCCTTTACCCCATCACCCCCTCACTCCAGCCTCCATCACCCTCCCTCTCTCATGCCTCCATCACCCTCCCTCAAACACGCCTCAATCATCCTCAATCATCTTCCCTCACCCCTCCTCCATTACCCTCCCTCAATCCTGCCCTTGTCACCCTCCCTCATTTCGCATCCATCACCCTCCCTCACTCCCATCTACATCATCCTCACTCACTCCGCCTCCATCACCCTCCCTCACACACATCTCCATCACTCTCCCTCACTCTTACTTCCATCACCCTCCCTCACTCCCCCCCTCTATCCTCCTCCCTCACTCCTGCCTCCATCATCCTCCCTCACTCTCGTTTCTATCACCCTCCATCACTCCAGCCTCAATCATCCTCCCTCAGTTCAGCCTCCATCACCCTTCCTCACTCCTGGGTCCATCATCCTCCCTCTCTCCTGCCTCCATCACCGTCCCTAACACATGCCTTCATCAACCTCTCTTATTCCAACCTCCATCATCCTAGCATATTCTTGCCTCCATTACCCTCTCTTACTCCTGCCTCCACCGCCCTACCTCACCTGCCTCCACCACCCTGCCTCACTTTCCCACTTCCTTCACCCTCTTTCATTCCCGCCTCCATCACCCTCTCTCACTCCTGCATTCATCATCCTCCCTCACTCCTGCCTCCTTCACCCTCTCTCACTTCCACCTCCATCACCCTTTCTCACTCCTGCCACTATCATGCTCCTTCACTCTCGCCTCCATCACCCTCCCTCACTCCTACCTCAATCATCCTCTCTTACTCCTGCCTCCATTACTCTCACTCCTGGCTCCATCACCCTCCCTCACTCCTATTTCCATCATCCTCTCTTACTCCTGCCTCCATTACTCTCACTCCTGGCTCCATCACCATCCCTCACTTCCGCCTTAATCACCCTCCGACACTCCTGCCTCTAACACCCTCCCTCACTCCTGCCACCACCATCCCCCTCACTCCGGCCTCCATCACCTTTCCTCACTTCGCCTCCATCACCCTCCATCACTCCTGCCTCCAACACTCTACCTCAATCCTGCCACCATAACCCCCTCCCCCTTCCACTTTTGCCTTAATTACCCTTCCTCACTCAGCCTCCATCACCCTCTCTCACTTCGGCCTCCTTCACCCTCCCTTACTCCGCGTCCATCATCTTTCCTCACTTTGGTATCCATCAGCCTCCCTCACACACGCCTCCATCAGCTTCCCTCGCTCCTTCCTCCATCACCCTCCCTCTTTCTCGCCTCCATCATCCTCCCTCGATCTTTCCCCCATTACACTCTTTCACTCCAGCCTCCATCACCCTCCCTCACTCCCCACTCCATTAACCACCCTAACTCCTGCCTCCAACATACTCCCTCACTCCTGCCACTATCACCTACCTCACTCCCGCCTTCATCATCCTCTCTCACTCCCGCCTCCATCACCCTTCTTCACTTCGACCTCCATCACCTTCCCTCACTTCGGCCTCCATCATCCTCCCGCACTTCAGCCTCCAAAATTCTCCTTCACTTCGGCCTACATCACCCTCCTTCCTTCTGGCCTCCATCATCCTCCGTCTATCCCGCCTCCATCATCCTCCCTCTATCCCGCCTCCATCGTCCAGCCTGGCGCCGTCGTTCATCGTCCAGACTAATTACCTGCACAACAGCAGTAAACAGGGCAGACAGCCAGTTACCCGCGCCATTCACTCGCTCTCAGCAACATTTACGTTCCCTCCACATGTGATTCTCGCCAACCTCGAATATATTTTTACCAACTGAGTCCCAAGGGTCATGATCGCTATATGGACCATGATGGCCGTGCATCAACCTACACATGGGTTAAAGTATTTCAGTTCATTTAGTATACTCACTACACCTCTTGAACATAATATAATATAATATGATATAATGTAATATATATGTATATATATATATATATATATACATATACATATATATATATATCATACAAACCTCCAACAGCCAGGATCGAACCCGGGACCCCTGCGCAACAGGCGGGAGCGCTACCGCTATGCTATGATCGCCGCTGATAGGGAAATGACTATTCGAATACTATGTACTCGAATACCCTTCGCCTCACGTTGTGAGTAACGGGGTCTACACCGGTCATTTCCCATCAGGCTGTTGGAGGTTCGTATGTTCTATGAAGGTGAGCGTTCATATGCACTTTGTTCGCATATATATATATATATATATATATATATATATATATATATATATATATATATATATATATATATATATATATATATATATATATATATATTAATCATTATACTTAAACGCCGTCTCCATCGTCAGCCAGGTAGCGCAAGGAAACAGACGAGGAGTGGCCCAACCCACCCACATACACATGTATATACATAAACGCCCATACACGCACAAATCCATACATATACATTTCAACGTATACATACATATATATGCACATACATATACATATATACACATCTGCATATTCATTTTTGCTGCCTTCATCCGTTCTCGTCGCCACACCGGCACACATGAAATAACACCCACGCCCTTCAGCGAGGTAGCGCTAGGAAAAGACAAAAAAAAAACACATTTCTTCACACTCAGTCTCTAGCTCTCATTTGTAATGCACCGAAACCACAGCTCCCTTTCCACATCTAAGACCCACAGACCTTTCCCTGGTTTACTCCATTATACCAAATCGTTCCAGTTCACACTATTCATTGCACGCCTTTCACCTTCCTCTATGTTCAGGCCCCGATCGTTCAAATTTTTTTTCACTCCACCCTTCGATGTACAATTTGTTCTTCCGCTTCCCCTCGTCTCCTCCACCTCTGACACATATATCCTCTTTGTCAGTCTTCCCTCACTCATTCTCTCCATGTGTCCAAACAATTTCAACACACCCTCTTCTGCTCTCTCAACTACAATCTTTTTATCACCACACATCTCTCCCACCCTTCCATTACTTACTCGATCAAACCACCTCACACCACACATTTTATTTCCAACACATCCACCCTCCTCCGCACAACCCTATCTATAGCCCATTCTTCACAAACATTTATCATTGTTGGAACCACTATTCCTTCAAACATACCCAGTTTGCTCTCCGAGATAGCGTTCTATCGTTCCACACATTTTTCAACGCTCCCAGAACCTTCGCCCCCTCCCCCACCCTATGACTCACTTCCGCTTCCATGGTTCCATCCGCTGCCAAATCCACTCCCAGATATCTAAAACACTTCACTTCCTCCAGTTTTTCTCCATTCAAACTTACCCTCAACCCTACTGAACCTAATAACCTTGCTCTTATTCACATTTACTCTTCTTTCACACACTTTGCCAAACTCAGTCACCAGCTTCTGCAGTTTCTCACCCGTATCAGCCATCAGTGCTGTATCATCAGCGAACAGCAACTGACTCAATTCCCAAGCCCTCTCATCCACAAGAGACTGCATACTTGCCCTCTCTCCAAAACTTGCATTTACCTCCTGAACAACCCCATCCATAAACAAATCAAACAACCATGGGGACATCATGCACCCCTGCCGCAAACCGACATTCACTGGGAACCAGTCACTTTCCTCTCATCCTACTCGTACACATACCATACATCTTTGGTAAAAACATTTCACTGCTTGTAGCAACTTACCTCCCACACAATATACTCTTAATACTTTCCACAAAGCATCTCTATCAACCCTATCATATGCATTCTCCATATCCATGAATGCTACATAGAAATCCATCTGTTTTTCTAAGTACTTCTCAAACACATTCCTCAAAGCAAACACCTGATCCACACATCCTCTACCACTTCTGAAACCACACTCAGATCCAGAACATCCAGGTTTCTTTCCGCGAACATAATACCTGTCTCTCCTTTCTTTTCATCCTCTTTATATCCACACACATTCAGACAACCCAGTCTGAAGCTTCGAGGAGGATGAGCACACCCCGCTTGAGTCATTCTTCTGTTTCCCTATTTTGAAATTGAAATACAAGGAGGGGAGGGTTTCCAGCCTCCCGCTCCCGCCCCATTTAGTCGTCTTTTACGACGCGCGGGGAATACGTGGGATAGTGCTATTGTACTAAGTGAAAGGGGATAAAGGTAAGTGTTGAAACTGCAGAGGCATAAGCTTCTTGAGTGTTCCTAAGAAACTGCATGGTAGGGTATTGATTGAGAGGGTTAAAGCATGTACAGAGCATCAAATTGGGGCGAACATTGTGGTTTCAGAAGTGGTAGAGGATGTGTGGATCAGATGTTTTCTTTGAAGAATATGTTTGAGAAAAACTTAGAAAAAGATATGGATTTATATGGAGCATATCAGGATCTGAAGATGGCATATGATAGGGTTGATAGAGATGCTTTGGGGAAGTCAGAAGAGTATATGGTGTAGGAGGTAAGCTGCCAGAAGCTGTGAAAAGTTTTTACCAAGAATGTAAGGCATGTGTACGAATAGGAAGAGAGGAGAGTGATTGGTTCCCAATGGATTTCGGTCTGCGGCATGGTTGTGTGATGTCCCGATGGCTTTTTAATTTGTTTATGGATGAGATGGTTAGGGATGTAAATGCAAGAGTTTTGAAGAGAGGGGGCGAGTATGCAGTCAGTCTGTTTGGGATGAGAGGCCCTGGAAAGTGAGTCAGTTATTGTTCGCCGATGGTATAGTTCTAAAACCTGATTAGAGAGAGAAACTGCAGAAGTTATTGACTGAGTTTGGAAAAGTGTGTGAAAGGAGAAAGCTGAGAATAAATATGAATAGGAGCAGCGTTATTAGGTTCAGTAGGGTGGAGGGACGACTTCATTGAGGTGTAAGTTTGAATGGAGAAAAAAATTGAGGGATTGAAGTGTTTTAGATATCTGGGAGTGGCCTTGGCAACAAATGGAACCATGGAAGAGGAAGTGAGTCACAGGATGGGGTAGGGGGCGAAGGTTCAGAGAGCAATGAAAAGTGTATGGAAGGCGAGAACGTTATCTCGGAGAGCAAAAATGGGTATGTTTAAAGGAATAGTAGTTCCAAGAATATCATATGGTTCCGAGGCATAGGCTAGTGATAGGGTTGTACAGAGGAGGGTGGATGTGATGGAAATGAAATGTTTGAGGACAATATGTGGTGTGAGGTGGTTGGTCGAGAAAGTAAAGAAAGGATACGATAGACATGTCGAAATAAAAAGTGTTATTGAGAGAACAAAAGAGTATGTGTTGAAATAGTTTGGTCACATAGAGAGAATGAGTGAGGAAAGATTGACAAAGAGGATATATGTGTCACTCATAGAGGGAAAAGGAAAAACGGGAGACCAAAGTGGAGGTGGAAAGATGGAGTGAAAAAGATTTTGAGCGGTCGGGACCTGCACATACAGGAGGCTGAAAAGCGTGCAAGGAATAGATTTGATTCAAAAGACGTGGTACATCGGGGTCGACGTGATGGCAATTAAATGATCCAGAACATGTAAAGCGTCTGCGGTAAATCTTGGAAAGAAGACATTATGGGGGAGCTATATATATACATATATATATATATATATATATATATATATATATATATATATATATATATATATATATATATATATATATATATATATATATATAAATATATATATTATATTATTATTATTTTGCTTTGTCGCTGTCTCCCGCGTTTGCGAGGTAGCGCAAGGAAACAGACGAAAGAAATGGCACAACCCACCCCCATACACAATGTGCACACACACACCCCCACACACGCAAATATACATACCTATACATCTCAATGTACACATATATATACACACACATACATATATACCCATGCACACAATTCACACTGTCTGCCCCTATTCATTCCCATCGCCACCTCGCCACACATGGAATACCATCCCGTTCCCCCCTCATGTGTGCGAGGTAGCACTAGGAAAAGACAACAAAGGCCCCATTCGTTCACACTCAGTCTCCAGCTGTCACGCAATAATGCCCGAAACCCGAGCTCCCTTTCCACATCCAGGCCCAAGATGTGGGCCTGGATATATATATATATATATATATATATATATATATATATATATATATATATATATATATATATATATATATATATATATATATATATATATATATATATATATATATATATATATATATATACATATATATATATATATATATATATATATATATATATATATATATATATATATATATATATTGCTATTGACGTTTGTGTGAATAAATTGTACATTTCCTTTTCCATAGCCAGAGGTTGAACCATTATGTGACGTTCATTTTTTCATTCATTTCAAGCTAAAAGTTTGTTTTCTAAATTGTTTCTTACATTTTTCATATGTATATATATGTATGTGTGTGTGTGTGTGTGTGTGTGTGCGTGTGTGTGTGTGTGTGTGTGTGTGTGTGTGTGTGTGTGTGTGTGTGTGTATATATGTATGTGTATTATCCCTGGGGATAGGGGTGAAAGAATACTTCCCACGTATTCCTCGCGTGTCGTAGAAAGCGACTAGAGGGGACGGGAGCGGGGGGCCGGAAATCCTCCCCTCCTTGTATTAACTTTCTAAAATGGGAAACAGAAGAAGGAGTCACGCGGGGAGTGCTCATCCTCCTCGAAGGCTCAGAGTGGGGTGCCTAAATGTGTGTGGATGTAACCAAGATGTGAAAAAAGAAGAGATAGGTAGTATGTTTGAGGAAAGGAACCTGGATGTTTTGGCTCTGAGTGAAACGAAGCTCAAGGGTAAAGGGGAAGAGTGGTTTGGAAATGTCTGGGGAGTGAAGTCAGGGGTTAGTGAGAGGACAAGAGCAAGGGAAGGAGTAGCAATACTCCTGAAACAGGAGTTGTGGGAGTATGTGATAGAATGTAAGAAAGTAAATTCTCGATTAATATGGGTAAAATTGAAAGTTGATGGAGAGAGGTGGGTGATTATTGGTGCATATGCACCTGGGCATGAGAAGAAAGATCATGAGAGGCAAGTGTTTTGGGAGCCGCTAAATGAGTGTGTTAGTGGTTTTGATGCACGAGACCGGGTTATAGTGATGGGTGATTTGAATGCAAAGGTGAGTAATGTGGCAGTTGAGGGAATAATTGTTATGCATGGGGTGTTCAGTGTTGTAAATGTAAATGGTGAAGAGCTTGTAGATTTATGTGCTGAAAAAGGACTGATGATTGGGAATACCTGGTTTAAAAAGCGAGATATACATAAGTATACTTATGTAAGTAGGAGAGATGGCCAGAGAGCGTTATTGGATTACGTGTTAATTGACAGGCGTGCGAAAGAGAGACTTTTGGATGTCAATGTGCTGAGAGGTGCAACTGGAGGGATGTCTGATCATTATCTTGTGGAGGCTAAGGTGAAGATTAATATGGGTTTTCAGAAAAGAAGAGTGAATGTTGGGGTGAAGAAGGTGGTGAGAGTAAGTGAGCTTGGGAAGGAGACCTGTGTGAAGAAGTATCAGGAGAGACTGTGTACAGAATGGAAAAAGGTGAGAACAATGGAAGTAAGGGGAGTGGGGGAGGAATGGGATGTATTTAGGGAATCAGTGATGGATTGCACAAAAGATGCTTGTGGCATGAGAAGAGTGGGAGGTGGGCTGTTTAGAAAGGGTAGTGAGTGGTGGGATGAAGAAGTAAGAGTATTAGTGAAAGAGAAGAGAGAGGCATTTGGACGATTTTTGCAGGGAAAAAATGCAATTGAGTGGGAGAAGTATAAAAGAAAGAGACAGGAGGTCAAGAGAAAGGTGCAAGAGGTGAAAAAAAGGGCAAATGAGAGTTGGGGTGAGAGACTATCAGTAAATTTTAGGGAGAATAAAAAGATGTTCTGGAAGGAGGTAAATAGGGTGCGTAAGACAAGGGAGCAAATGGGAACTTCAGTGAAGGGCGTAAATGGGGAGGTGATAACAAGTAGTGGTGATGTGAGAAGGAGATGGAATGAGTATTTGAAGGTTTGTTGAATGGGTCTGATGACAGAGTGGCAGATATAGGGTGTTTGGGTCGAGGTGGTGTGCAAAGTGAGAGGGTTAGGGAAAATGATTTGGTAAACAGAGAAGAGGTAGTAAAAGCTTTGCGGAAGATGAAAGCCGGCAAGGCAGCAGGTTTGGATGGTATTGCAGTGGAACTTATTAAAAAAGGGGGTGACTGTATTGTTGACTGGTTGGTAAGGTTATCTAATGTATGTATGACTCATGGTGAGGTGCCTGAGGATTGGCGGAATGCGTGCATAGTGCCATTGTACAAAGGCAAAGGGGATAAGAGTGAGTGCTCAAATTACAGAGGTATAAGTTTGTTGAGTATTCCTGGTAAATTATATGGGAGGGTATTGATTGAGAGGGTGAAGGCATGTACAGAGCATCAGATTGGGGAAGAGCAGTGTGGTTTCAGAAGTGGTAGAGGATGTGTGGATCAGGTGTTTGCTTTGAACAATGTATGTGAGAAATACTTAGAAAAGCAAATGGATTTGTATGTAGCATTTATGGATCTGGAGAAGGCATATGATAGAGTTGATAGAGATGCTCTGTGGAAGGTATTAAGAATATATGGTGTGGGAGGCAAGTTGTTAGAAGCAGTGAAAAGTTTTTATCGAGGATGTAAGGCATGTGTACGTGTAGGAAGAGAGGAAAGTGATTGGTTCTCAGTGAATGTAGGTTTGCGGCAGGGGTGTGTGATGTCTCCATGGTTGTTTAATTTGTTTATGGATGGGGTTGTTAGGGAGGTAAATGCAAGAGTCTTGGAAAGAGGGGCAAGTATGAAGTCTGTTGGGGATGAGAGAGCTTGGGAAGTGAGTCAGTTGTTGTTCGCTGATGATACAGCGCTGGTGGCGGATTCATGTGAGAAACTGCAGAAGCTGGTGACGGAGTTTGGTAAAGTGTGTGGAAGAAGAAAGTTAAGAGTAAATGTGAATAAGAGCAAGGTTATTAGGTACAGTAGGGTTGAGGGTCAAGTCAATTGGGAGGTGAGTTTGAATGGAGAAAAACTGGAGGAAGTGAAGTGTTTTAGATATCTGGGAGTGGATCTGTCAGCGGATGGAACCATGGAAGCGGAAGTGGATCATAGGGTGGGGGAGGGGGCGAAAATTTTGGGAGCCTTGAAAAATGTGTGGAAGTCGAGAACATTATCCCGGAAAGCAAAAATGGGTATGTTTGAAGGAATAGTAGTTCCAACAATGTTGTATGGTTGCGAGGCGTGGGCTATGGATAGAGTTGTGCGCAGGAGGATGGATGTGCTGGAAATGAGATGTTTGAGGACAATGTGTGGTGTGAGGTGGTTTGATCGAGTAAGTAACGTAAGGGTAAGAGAGATGTGTGGAAATAAAAAGAGCGTGGTTGAGAGAGCAGAAGAGGGTGTTTTGAAATGGTTTGGGCACATGGATAGAATGAGTGAGGAAAGATTGACCAAGAGGATATATGTGTCGGAGGTGGAGGGAACGAGGAGAAGAGGGAGACCAAATTGGAGGTGGAAAGATGGAGTGAAAAGGATTTTGTGTGATCGTGGCCTGAACATGCAGGAGGGTGAAAGGAGGGCAAGGAATAGAGTGAATTGGAGCGATGTGGTATACAGGGGTTGACGTGCTGTCAGTGGATTGAATCAAGGCATGTGAAGCGTCCGGGGTAAACCAAGGAAAGCTGTGTAGGTATGTATATTTGCGTGTGTGGACGTGTGTATGTACATGTGTATGGGGGGGGTTGGGCCATTTCTTTCGTCTGTTTCCTTGCGCTACCTCGCAAACGCGGGAGACAGCGACAAAGTATAAAAAAAAAAAAAAAAAATATATGTAGGAAGAGAGGAAAGTGATTGGTTCTCAGTGAATGTAGGTTTGCGGCAGGGGTGTGTGATGTCTCCATGGTTGTTTAATGTGTTTATGGATGGGGTTGTTAGGGAGGTAAATGCAAGAGTTTTGGAAAGGGGGGCAAGTATGAAGTCTGTTGGGGATGAGAGAGCTTGGGAAGTGAGTCAGTTGTTGTTCTCTGATGACACAGCGCTGGTGGCTGATTCATGTGTGAAACTGCAGAAGCTGGTGACTGAGTTTGGTAAAGTGTGTGGAAGAAGAAAGTTAAGAGTAAATGTGAATAAGAGCAAGGTTATTAGGTACAATAGGGTTGAGGGTCAAGTCAATTGGGAGGTGAGTTTGAATGGAGAAAAACTGGAGGAAGTGAAGTGTTTTAGATATCTGGGAGTGGATCTAGCAGCGGATGGAACCATGGAAGCGGAAGTGGATCATAGGGTGGGGGAGGGGGCGAAAATTCTGGGGGCCTTGAAGAATGTGTGGAAGTTGAGAACGTTATCTCGGAAAGCAAAAATGGGTATGTTTGAAGGAATAGTGGTTCCAACAATGTTGTATGGTTGCGAGGCGTGGGCTATGGATAGAGTTGTGCGCAGGAGGATGGATGTGCTGGAAATGAGATGTTTGAGGACAATGTGTGGTGTGAGGTGGTTTGATCGAGTGAGTAACGTAAGGGTAAGAGAGATGTGTGGAAATAAAAAGAACGTGGTTGAGAGAGCAGAAGAGGGTGTTTTGAAGTGGTTTGGGCACATGGAGAGGATGAGTGAGGAAAGATTGACCAAGAGGATATATGTGTCGGAGGTGGAGGGAACAAGGAGAAGAGGGAGACCAAATTGGAGGTGGAAAGATGGAGTGAAAAAGATTTTGTGTGATCGGGGCCTGAGCATGCAGGAGGGTGAAAGGAGGGCAAGGAATAGAGTGAATTGGAGCGATGTGGTATACCGGGCTGACGTGCTGTCAGTGGATTGAATCAAGGCATGTGAAGCGTCTGGGGTAAACCATGGAAAGCTGTGTAGGTATGTATATTTGCGTGTGTGGACGTATGTATATACATGTGTATGGGGGGGGTTGGGCCATTTCTTTCGTCTGTTTCCTTGCACTACCTCGCAAACGCGGGAGACAGCGACAAAGTATAAAAAAAAAAAAAAAATATATATATATATATGTGTATCTATATATATGTGAATGTAGTGAATGTAGGTTTGCGGCAGGGGTGTGTGATGTCTCCATGGTTGTTTAATTTGTTTATGGATGGGGTTGTTAGGGAGGTAAATGCAAGAGTTTTGGAAAGAGGGGCAAGTATGAAATCTGTTGGGGATGAGAGAGCTTGGGAAGTGAGTCAGTTGTTGTTCGCTGATCATACAGCGCTGGTGGCGGATTCATGTGAGAAACTGCAGAAGCTGGTGACGGAGTTTGGTAAAGTGTGTGGAAGAAGAAAGTTAAGAGTAAATGTGAATAAGAGCAAGGTTATTAGGTACAGTAGGGTTGAGGGTCAAGTCAATTGGGAGGTGAGTTTGAATGGAGAAAAACTGGAGGAAGTGAAGTGTTTTAGATATCTGGGAGTGGACCTGTCAGCGGATGGAACCATGGAAGCGGAAGTGGATCATAGGGTGGGGGAGGGGGCGAAAATTTTGGGAGCCTTGAAAAATGTGTGGAAGTCGAGAACATTATCCCGGAAAGCAAAAATGGGTATGTTTGAAGGAATAGTGGCTCCAACAATGTTGTATGGTTGCGAGGCGTGGGCTATGGATAGAGTTGTGCGCAGGAGGATGGATGTGCTGGAAATGAGATGTTTGAGGACAATGTGTGGTGTGAGGTGGTTTGATCGAGTAAGTAACGTAAGGGTAAGAGAGATGTGTGGAAATAAAAAGAGCGTGGTTGAGAGAGCAGAAGAGGGTGTTTTGAAATGGTTTGGGCACATGGAGAGAATGAGTGAGGAAAGATTGACCAAGAGGATATATGTGTCGGAGGTGGAGGGAACGAGGAGAAGAGGGAGACCAAATTGGAGGTGGAAAGATGGAGTGAAAAGGATTTTGTGTGATCGTGGCCTGAACATGCAGGAGGGTGAATGGAGGGCAAGGAATAGAGTGAATTGGAGCAATGTGGTATACAGGGGTTGACGTGCTGTCAGTGGATTGAATCAAGGCATGTGAAGCGTCCGGGGTAAACCATGGAAAGCTGTGTAGGTATGTATATTTGCGTGTGTGGACGTGTGTATGTACATGTGTATGGGGGGGGTTGGGCCATTTCTTTCGTCTGTTTCCTTGCGCTACCTCTAAAACGCGGGAGACAGCGACAAAGTAAAAAAAAAAAAAAAAAAAAAATATATGTAGGAAGAGAGGAAAGTGATTGGTTCTCAGTGAATGTAGGTTTGCGGCAGGGGTGTGTGATGTCTCCATGGTTGTTTAATGTGTTTATGGATGGGGTTGTTAGGGAGGTAAATGCAAGAGTTTTGGAAAGATGGGCAAGTATGAAGTCTGTTGGGGATGAGAGAGCTTGGGAAGTGAGTCAGTTGTTGTTCGCTGATGACACAGCGCTGGTGGCTGATTCATGTGTGAAACTGCAGAAGCTGGTGACTGAGTTTGGTAAAGTGTGTGGAAGAAGAAAGTTAAGAGTAAATGTGAATAAGAGCAAGGTTATTAGGTACAGTAAGGTTGAGGGTCAAGTCAATTGGGAGGTGAGTTTGAATGGAGAAAAACTGGAGGAAGTGAAGTGTTTTAGATATCTGGGAGTGGATCTAGCAGCGGATGGAACCATGGAAGCGGAAGTGGATCATAGGGTGGGGGAGGGGGCGAAAATTCTGGGGGCCTTGAAGAATGTGTGGAAGTCGAGAACGTTATCTCGGAAAGCAAAAATGGGTATGTTTGAAGGAATAGTGGTTCCAACAATGTTGTATGGTTGCGAGGCGTGGGCTATGGATAGAGTTGTGCGCAGGAGGATGGATGTGCTGGAAATGAGATGTTTGAGGACAATGTGTGGTGTGAGGTGGTTTGATCGAGTGAGTAACGTAAGGGTAAGAGAGATGTGTGGAAATAAAAAGAGCGTGGTTGAGAGAGCAGAAGAGGGTGTTTTGAAGTGGTTTGGGTACATGGAGAGGATGAGTGAGGAAAGATTGACCAAGAGGATATATGTGTCGGAGGTGGAGGGAACAAGGAGAAGAGGGAGACCAAATTGGAGGTGGAAAGATGGAGTGAAAAAGATTTTGTGTGATCGGGGCCTGAGCATGCAGGAGGGTGAGAGGAGGGCAAGGAATAGAGTGAATTGGAGCGATGTGGTATACCGGGGCTGACGTGCTGTCAGTGGATTGAATCAAGGTATGTGAAGCGTCTGGGGTAAACCATGGAAAGCTGTGTAGGTATGTATATTTGCGTGTGTGGACGTATATATATACATGTGTATGGGGGGGTTGGGCCATTTCTTTCGTCTGTTTCCTTGCGCTACCTCGCAAAAGCGGGAGACAGCGACAAAGTATAAAAAAAAAAAAATATATATATATATATGTGTATATATATATATGTGAATGTAGTGAATGTAGGTTTGCGGCAGGGGTGTGTGATGTCTCCATGGTTGTTTAATTTGTTTATGGATGGGGTTGTTAGGGAGGTAAATGCAAGAGTTTTGGAAAGAGGGGCAAGTATGAAGTCTGTTGGGGATGAGAGAGCTTGGGAAGTGAGTCAGTTGTTGTTCGCTGATGATACAGCGCTGGTGGAGGATTCATGTGAGAAACTGCAGAAGCTGGTGACGGAGTTTGGTAAAGTGTGTGGAAGAAGAAACTTAAGAGTAAATGTGAATAAGAGCAAGGTTATTAGGTACAGTAGGGTTGAGGGTCAAGTCAATTGGGAGGTGAGTTTGAATGGAGAAAAACTGGAGGAAGTGAAGTGTTTTAGATATCTGGGAGTGGACCTGTCAGCGGATGGAACCATGGAAGCGGAAGTGGATCATAGGGTGGGGGAGGGGGCGAAAATTTTGGGAGCCTTGAAAAATGTGTGGAAGTCGAGAACATTATCCCGGAAAGCAAAAATGGGTATGTTTGAAGGATTAGTGGCTCCAACAATGTTGTATGGCTGCGAGGCGTGGGCTATGGATAGAGTTGTGCGCAGGAGGATGGATGTGCTGAAAATGAGATGTTTGAGGACAATGTGTGGTGTGAGGTGGTTTGATCGAGTAAGTAACGTAAGGGTAAGAGAGATGTGTGGAAATAAAAAGAGCGTGGTTGAGAGAGCAGAAGAGGGTGTTTTGAAATGGTTTGGGCACATGGAGAGAATAAGTGAGGAAAGATTGACCAAGAGGATATATGTGTCGGAGGTGGAGGGAACGAGGAGAAGAGGGAGACCAAATTGGAGGTGGAAAGATGGAGTGAAAAGGATTTTGTGTGATCGGGGCCTGAACATGCAGGAGGGTGAAAGGAGGGCAAGGAATAGAGTGAATTGGAGCGATGTGGTATACAGGGGTTGACGTGCTGTCAGTGGATTGAATCAAGGCATGTGAAGCGTCCGGGGTAAACCATGGAAAGCTGTGTAGGTATGTATATTTGCGTGTGTGGACGTGTGTATGTACATGTGTATGGGGGGGGTTGGGCCATTTCTTTCGTCTGTTTCCTTGCGCTACCTCGCAAACGCGGGAGACAGCGACAAAGTATAAAAAAAAAAAAAAAAATATATATATATATATATATATATATATATATATATATATATATATATATATATATATATATATATATATATATATATATATATATATATATTCATTTATTTATTTATTTTGCTTTGTCGCTGTCTCCCGCGTTAGCGAGGTAGCGCAAGGAAACAGACGAAAGAATGGCCCAACCCACCCACATACACATGTATATACATACACGTCCACACACGCAAATATACATACCTATATATCTTAACGTATACATATATATACACACACAGACATATACATATATACACATGTACATAATTCATATTGTCTGCCTTTATTCATTCCTATCGCCATCCCGCCACACATGCAATAACAACCCCCTCCCCCATCATGTGCGCGAGTTAGCGCTAGGAAGACAACAAAGGCCCCATTCGTTCACGCTCAGTCTCTAGCTGTCATGTAATAATGCACCGAAACCACAGCTCCCTTTCCACATCCAGGCCCCACAGAACATTCCATGGTTTACCCCAGACGCTTCACATGCCTTGGTTCGATCCATTAACAGCACGTCGACCCCGGTATAACACATCGTTCCAATTCACTCTATTCCTTGCACGCCTTTCTCCATCCTGCATGTTCAGGCCCCGATCACTCAAAATCTTCTTCACTCCATCTTTCCACCTCCAATTCGTCCCCCACTTCTCCTCGTTCCCTCCACCTCTGACAAATACATCCTCTTGGTCAATCTTTCCTCACTAATTCTCTCCATGTGACCAAACCATTTCAAAACACCCACTTCTGCTTTCTCAACCACATTCTTTTTATTACAACACATCTCTCTTACCCTTACGTTACTTACTCGAGCAAACCATCTCACACCACATATTGTCCTCAGACATCTCATTTCCAGCACATCCACCCTCCTGCGCACAACTCTATCCATAGCCCACGCCTCGCAACCATACAACATTGTTGGAACCACTATTCCTTCAAACATATCCATTTTTGCTTTCCGAGATAATTCCGAGGAAATGAAGTGTTTTAGATATCAGGGAGTGAATTTGGCAGCGGATGGAACTAATGAAGTGGAAGTGATTCACAGGTTGGGGTAGGGGGCAAAAGTTCTGGGAGCATTGAAAAATGTGTGGAAGGCGAGAACATTATCTCGGAAAGCAAAAATGAGAATGTTTGAAGAAATAGTGGTTCCAACAATATTATATGGATGTGAGGCGTGGGCTATAGATAGGGTTGTGCAGAGGACGGTGGATGTGTCGGAAATATGATTGAAATATGAGGAAAATATGTGGTGTGAGGTAGTTTGATCGAGTGAGTAACAAAACGGTAAGAGAGATTGTGGTAATAAAAGAATGTGCTTGAGAGAGCAAAAGAGGGTGTATTGAAATGGTTCGGTCACACGAAGAGAATGAGTGAGGACAGATTGACGAAGAGGATGTATGTGTCAAAGGAGGAGGGCACAAGAAGTGGGACACCAAATTGGAGCTGGAAGAAGAGAGTGGAAAAGATTTTAAGCGATCGTGGCCTGAACATACAGGAGGGTGAAAGGGGTGTAAGGAAGAGAGTGAATTGAAACGATATGTTATACCGGGGTCGACGTGCTTTCAATGGATTGAACGAAGGCGTGTGAAGCGTCTGAGGTAAACCATGGAAAGTGTTGTGAAGCCTGGATATGGAAAGGGAGCTGTGGGTACGGAGCATTATACATGCCAGCTAGAGAGTGAGTGTGAACGAATGTAGCCTCAGTTGTCTTTTCCTAGCGCTACCTCGCTCGCGTGAAGGGGGAGGGGGGTGTAATTTCATGTGTGGAGAGTTGGCAACGGGAGTGAATAAAGGCAGCAAATATGAATTATGTACATGTGTATATATGTATATGTCTGTGTATTTATTTATATATTTATGGCTTGAAACGTATAGGTATGTATATGTGCTTGTGTGGACGTGTATGTATATACATTAGTTATGTGGGTGGGTTGGCAATTCTTTCGTCTATTTCCTTGTGTTACCTCGCTAACGCGGGAGACAGCAACAAAGTATGATAGTAATGATAATTATATATATATATATATATATATATATATATATATATATATATATATATATATATATATATATATATATATATATATATATATATTTTTTTTTTTTTTATACTTTGTCGCTGTCTCCCGCGTTTGCGAGGTAGCGCAAGGAAACAGACGAAAGAAATGGCCCAACCCCCCCCCCTATACACATGTATATACATACGTCCACACACGCAAATATACATACCTACACAGCTTTCCATGGTTTACCCCAGACGCTTCACATGCCCTGATTCAATCCACTGACAGCACTTCAACCCCGGTATACCACATCGATCCAATTCACTCTATTCCTTGCCCTCCTTTCACCCTCCTGCATGTTCAGGCCCCGATCACACAAAATCTTTTTCACTCCATCTTTCCACCTCCAATTTGGTCTCCCACTTCTTCTCGTTCCCTCCACCTCCGACACATATATCCTCTTGGTCAATTTTTCCTCACTCATTCTCTCCATGTGCCCAAACCATTTCAAAACACCCTCTTCTGCTCTATCAACCACGCTCTTTTTATTTCCACACATCTCTCCTACCCTTACGTTACTTACTCGATCAAACCACCTCACACCACACATTGTCCTCAAACATCTCATTTCCAGCACATCCATCCTCCTGCGCACAACTCTATCCATAGCCCACGCCTCGCAACCATACAAAATTGTTGGAACCACTATTCCTTCAAACATTCCCATTTTTGCTTTCCGAGATAATGTTCTCGACTTCCACACATTCTTTAAAGCTCCCAGGATTTTCGCCCCCTCCCCCACCCTATGATCCACTTCCGCTTCCATGGTTCCATCCGCTGCCAGATCCACTCCCAGATATCTAAAACACTTTACTTCCTCCAGTTTTTCTCCATTCAAACTTACCTCAAAATTGACTTGACCCTCAACCCTACTGTACCTAATTACCTTGCTCTTATTCACATTTACTCTTAACTTTCTTCTTTCACACACTTTACCAAACTCAGTCACCAGCTTCTGCAGTTTCTCACATGAATCAGCCACCAGCGCTGTATCATCAGCGAACAACAACTGACTCACTTCCCAAGCTCTCTCATCCACAACAGACTTCATACTTGCCCCTCTTTCCAAAACTCTTGCATTCACCTCCCTAACAACCCCATCCTTAAACAAATTAAACAACCATGGAGGCATCACACACCACTGCCGCAAACCTACATTCACTGAGAACCAATCACTTTCCTCTCTTCCTACACGTACACATGCCTTACATCCTCGATAAAAACGTTTCACTGCTTCTAACAACTTTCCTCCCACACCATATATTCTTAATACCTTCCACAGAGCATCTCTATCAACTCTATCATATGCCTTCTCCAGATCCATAAATGCTACCTACAAATCCATTTGCTTTTCTAAGTATTTCTCACATACATTCTTCAAAGCAAACACCTGATCCACACATCCTCTACCACTTCTGAAACCACACTGCTCTTCCCCAATCTGATGCTCTGTACATGTCTTCACCCTCTCAATCAATACCCTCCCATTTAATTTACCAGGAATACTCAACAAACTTATTCCTCTGTAATTTGAGCACTCACTCTTATCCCCTTTGCCTTAATACAATGGCACTATGCACGCATTCCGCCAATCCTCAGGCACCTCACCATGCGTCATACATACATTAAATAACCTTACCAACCAGTCAATAATACAGTCACCCCCTTTGGTAATAAATTCCACTGCATTACCATCCAAACCTGCTGTCTTGCCTGCTTTCATCTTCCACAAAGCTTTTACTACCTCTTCTCTGTTTACCAAATCATTTTCCCTAACCCTCTCACTTTGCACACCACCTCGCCCAAAACATCCTATATCTGCCACTCTATCATCAAACACATTCAACAAACCTTCAAAATACTCACTCCATCTCCTTCTCACATCACCACTACTTGTTATCACCTCCCCATTTGCGCCCTTCACTGAAGTTCCCATTTGCTCCCTTGTCTTACGCACTTTATTTACCTCCTTCCAGAACATCATTCTATTCTTCCTAAAATTCAATGATGCTCTCTCACCCCAACTCTCATTTGCAAACTTTTTCACCTGTTGCACCTTTCTCTTGACCATCTGTCTCTTTCTTTTATACATCTCCCACTCAATATATATATATATATATATATATACATATATATATATATATATATATATATATATATATTTATATATATATATATATATATATATATATATATATATATATATATATATATATATATATATATATATATATTTATATATATATATATATATATATATATATATATATATATATATATATATATATATATATATTTATATATATATATATATATATATATATATAGATATATCTTTTTTTTTTTTTATACCTTGTCGCTGTCTCCCGCGTTTGCGAGGTAGCGCAAGGAAACAGACGAAAGAAATGGCCCAACCTACCCCCATACACATGTATATACATACATCCACACACGCAAATATACATACCTACACAGCTTTCCATGGTTTACCCCAGACGCTTCACATGCCTGATTCAATCCACTGACAGCAAGTCAACCCCGGTATACCACATCGCTCCAATTCACTCTATTCCTTGCCCTCCTTTCACCCTCCTTCATGTTCCGGCCCCGATCACACAAAATCTTTTTCACTCCATCTTTCCACCTCCAATTTGGTCTCCCTCTTCTCCTTGCTCCCTCCACCTCCGACACATATATCCTCTTGGTCAATCTTTCCTCACTCATTCTCTCCATGTGCCCAAACCACTTCAAAACACCCTCTTCTGCTCTCTCAACCACGCTCTTTTTATTTCCACACATCTCTCTTACCCTTACGTTACTCACTCGATCAAACCACCTCACACCACACATTGTCCTCAAACATCTCATTTCCAGCACATCCATCCTCCTGCGCACAACTCTATTCATAGCCCACGCCTCGCAACCATACAACATTGTTGGAACCACTATTTTTTTTTTCATACTATTCGCCATTTCCCGCATTAGCGAGGTAGCGTTAAGAACATAGGACTGGGCCTTAGAGGGAATATCCTCCCCTGGCCCCCTTCTCTGTTCCTTCTTTTGGAAAATTAAAAAAAAAAAAACGAGAGGGGAGGATTTCCAGCCTCCCGGTCCCTCCCCTTTTAGTCGCCTTCTACGACACGCAGGGAATACGTGGGAAGTATTCTATCTCCCCTATCCCCAGGGAGAATAAAAAGATGTTCTGGAAGGAGGTAAATAGGGTGCGTAAGACAAGGGAGCAAATGGGAACTTCAGTGAAGGGCGTAAATGGGGAGGTGATAACAAGTAGTGGTGATGAGAGAAGGAGATGGAATGAGTATTTTGAAGGTTTGTTGAATGTGTCTGATGACAGAGTGGCAGATATAGGGTGTTTTGGTCGAGGTGGTGTGCAAAGTGAGAGGGTTAGGGAAAATGATTTGGTAAACAGAGAAGAGGTAGTAAAAGCTTTGCGGAAGATGAAAGCCGGCAAGGCAGCAGGTTTGGATGGTATTGCAGTGGAATTTATTAAAAAAGGGGGTGACTGTATTGTTGACTGGTTGGTAAGGTTATTTAATGTATGTATGACTCATGGTGAGGTGCCTGAGGATTGGCGGAATGCGTGCATAGTGCCAATGTACAAAGGCAAAGGGGATAAGAGTGAGTGCTCAAATTACAGAGGTATAAGTTTGTTGAGTATTCCTGGTAAATTATATGGGAGGGTATTGATTGAGAGGGTGAAGGCATGTACAGAGCATCAGATTGGGGAAGAGCAGTGCGGTTTCAGAAGTGGTAGAGGATGTGTGGATCAGGTGTTTGCTTTGAAGAATGTATGTGAGAAATACTTACAAAAGCAAATTGATTTGTATGTAGCATTTATGGATCTGGAGAAGGCATATGATAGAGTTGATAGAGATGCTCTGTGGAAGGTATTAAGAATATATGGTGTGGGAGGCAAGTTGTTAGAAGCAGTGAAAAGTTTTCATCGAGGATGTAAGGCATGTGTACGTGTAGGAAGAGAGGGAAGTGATTGGTTCTCAGTGAATGTAGGTTTGTGGCAGGGGTGTGTGATGTCTCCATGGTTGTTTAATTTGTTTATGGATGGGGTTGTTAGGGAGGTAAATGCAAGAGTTTTGGAAAGAGGGGCAAGTATGAAGTCTGTTGGGGATGAGAGAGCTTGGGAAGTGAGTCAGTTGTTGTTCGCTGATGATACAGCGCTGGTGGCGGATTCATGTGAGAAACTGCAGAAGCTGGTGACTGAGTTTGGTAAAGTGTGTGGAAGAAGAAAGTTGAGAGTAAATGTGAATAAGAGCAAGGTTATTAGGTACAGTAGGGGTGAGGGTCAAGTCAATTGGGAGGTGAGTTTGAATGGAGAAAAACTGGAGGAAGTGAAGTGTTTTAGATATCTGGGAGTGGATCTGTCAGCGGATGGAACCATGGAAGCGGAAGTGGATCATAGGGTGGGGGAGGGGGCGAAAATTTTGGGAGCCTTGAAAAATGTGTGGAAGTCGAGAACATTATCTCGGAAAGCAAAAATGGGTATGTTTGAGGGAATAGTGGTTCCAACAATGCTGTATGGTTGCGAGGCGTGGGCTATGGATAGAGATGTGCGCAGGAGGATGGATGTGCTGGAAATGAGATGTTTGAGGACAATGTGTGGTGTGAGGTGGTTTGATCGAGTAAGTAACGTAAGGGTAAGAGAGATGTGTGGAAATAAAAAGAGCGTGGTCGAGAGAGCAGAAGAGGGTGTTTTGAAATGGTTTGGGCACATGGAGAGAATGAGTGAGGAGAGATTGACCAAGAGGATATATGTGTCGGAGGTGGAGGGAACGAGGAGAAGAGGGAGACCAAATTGGAGGTGGAAAGATGGAGTGAAAAAGATTTTGTGTGATCGGGGCCTGAACATGCAGGAGGGTGAAAGGAGGGCAAGAAATAGAGTGAATTGGAGTCATGTGGTATACAGGGGTTGACGTGCTGTCAGTGGATTGAAGCAAGGCATGTGAAGCGTCTGGGGTAAACCATGGAAAGCTGTGTAGGTATGTATATTTGCGTGTGTGGACGTGTGTATGTACATGTGTATGGGGGGGGGGTTGGGCCATTTCTTTCGTCTGTTTCCTTGCGCTACCTCGCAAACGCGGGAGACAGCGACAAAGTATAAAAAAAAAAAAAAAAAAAAAAAAAAAATATATATATATATATATATATATATATATATATATATATATATATATATATATCATATACAAACCTCCAACATCCAGGATCGAACCTGGGACTCCTTGTGCAAGAGGCAGGCATGTAACCGCTAGGCTATGGGACTGTATAATAGGAAACAACATACTAAGTACTCGAATAGTTGTTTCCTGTTATACACACACTCAGCTGCTCCCAAAACCCTTGCCTCTCATGTTATTTCTAGCCATGCCCAGGTGCATATGAACCAATAATCACCCATATCTCTCCATCGACTTTCAGTTTTACCCATATCAATCTAGAATCTACTTTCTTACACTCTATCACATACTTTCACCACTCCTGTTGCAGGAGAAGTGCAATTCCTTATATATATATATATATATATATATATATATATATATATATATATATATATATATATATATATATATATATATATATATATATATATACGTCTTTTGCTTTGTCGCTGTCTCCCGCGTTAGCGAGGTAACGCAAGGAAACAGACGAAAGAATGGCCCAACCCACCACATACACGTATATACATACACGCCCACGCACGCAAATATACATACCTATACATCTCTGCGTATACATATATACACACACACACAGACATATACATATACATATGTACATAATTCATACTGTCTACCTTTATTCATTCCTATCGCCACCCCGCCACATTTGAAATATCAACTGCCTCCCCCCTCATGTGCGCGAGGTAGCGCTAGGAAAAGACAACAACGATCACATTCGTTCACACCCAGTCTCTAGCTGTCATGTAATAATGCACCGAAAACAATTACACACAAAACTTTCCATGGTTTACCCCAGACACTTCACATGCCCTGGTTCAATCCATTGACAGCACGTCGACCCAGGTGTACCATATCGTTCCAATTCACTCTATTCCTTACACGCCTTTTACCCTCCAGCATGTTCGGGCCCCGATCACTCAAAATCATTTTCACTCCATCTTTCCACGTCCTATTTGGTCTCCCACTTCCCTTCGTTCCCTCCACCTCTCACACATATATCCTCTTGGTCAATCTTTCCTCACTCATTCTCTCCATGTGACCAAACCATTTCAAAACACCCTCTTCTGCTCTCTCAACCACACTCTTTTTATTACCACACATCTCTCTTACCCTATTATTACTTTCTCGATCAAACCACTCACACCACATATTGTCTTCAAACATCTCATATCCAGCTTATCCACCCTCCTCCGCACAACTCTATCCATAGCCTACGCCTCGCAACCATAAAACATTGTTGAAATCCCTATTCTTTTAAACATACCTATTTTTGTTTTTCGTGATAATGATCTCGACTTCCACACATTCTTCAACGCTCCCAGAACTTTCGCCCCCTCCCCCACCCTATGATTCAGTTCCGCTTCCATGGTTCCATCCGCTGCCAAATCCACTCCTACATATCTAAAAGACATCACTTCCTTCAGTTTTTCTCCATTCAAACTTACCTCTTAGTTGACTTGTCCCTCACCCTTACTGTACCTTATAGCCTTGTTCTTATTCCCATCTATTCTCAGCTTTCTTCTTTCACATACTTTACCAAAGTCAGTCACCAGCTTCTGCAGTTTCTCACATGAATCAACCACCAGCGCTGTATCATCAGCGAACAACAACTGACTCACTTCACAAATTCTCTCTTCCACAACAGACTGCATACTTGCCCATTTTTCCAAAACTCTTGCATTCACCTCCCTAACAACCCCATCCCTAAATAAATTAAACACCCATGGAGACATCACGCACCCCTGCCGCAAATAAACATTCTCTGAGAACAAATCTCTTTCCTTTCCTCCTACTCAAATACATGCATTACATCCTCGATAAAAACTTTTCACTGCTTCTAACAACTTGCGTCCCACACCATATATTCTTGATACCTTTCACAGAGCATCTCTATCAACTCTATCATATGCCTTTTCTAGTTCCATAAATGCTACATACAATCCATTTGCTTTTCTAAGTATTTCTCAATACATTCTTGAAAGCAAACACCTGATACACATCATTTCAATCTATGTTCCTAAGGGCTTTGCGTATTTGCAGTCCAAAGTTTATTGATGATGAGTTTCAGAAGATATATTCTATTGGATCTAAGTTAAAGTATCCTAGATCTTTCATTGATAAATCCTCTAAGTTAGTAAAGAAATCATTTTATAGAGTTGGGCCCAAACCTGCCATTGACACTAAGAATATTTTACTTCTCCTTTTAATAATAATTTCACTTTACTTCCCATGTTGCTTAAATCCTTTAATGTAAATGTTTCCTTCAGCAACGATAATATTATAAAGAATATCTTAATCAGGAATTTACCAGAAAATTCTCTTGGATGCATCTATAAAGTGCCATGTGGAAATTGTGATAAATTTTATACTGGGCAGACTTGTAAGGATATTTCTGTTATAGTTAAGCTACAAAAATATAGTACAAGAACGGGACAAGAATCAAATGCCTTGTTTAATTATGTTAAAAACTAGGATCATTGTACTGACTGGAGTAATGCCATCTCAGTTATTAACTCTAACTCTGTTACCACGAGAAATATCTTTGAATCTTCTATTACCAAATACAAAAAGAATCATAATCTTAATAATAGTGATGGTCTATACAAATTAGATAACTTTATTGTTGAAAAATATGTAAAATGATAAGTTCATGAACGCTCGTTGTATGTTTTGGACAATCGCATGTGTACCAAATGGCGTCCTAGCTTCGTCTCTTCGATGTATCTCCTGTGTCTCCCCTGATGATGTGATTATTACACGAAAGTGCACTCGGGAAGTTATCGTGTTTCATTTTCCCCGTGGACTCATAGAAATATATACATGTTTTGGGAGTAAAGTCAGGGGTTCATGAGAGGACAAGAGCAAGGGAAGGAGTAGCACTACTTCTGAAACAGGGGCTGTGGGAGTGTAAGAAAGTAAACTCTAGATTGCTATGGGTAAAACTGAAAGTGAATGGAGAGAGATGGGTGATTATTGGTGCCTATTCACCTGGGCATGAGAAGAAAGATCATGAGTGACAAGTGTTTTGGAAGCAGCTTAGTGAGTTTCTTAGTATTTTTGATGCAATAGACCGGGTTATAGTGATGGGTGATTTCAATGCAAAGTTGAGTAATATGGCAATCGAGGGAATAATTAGTGTTCATGGGGTGTTCAGTGTTGCAAATGGGAATGGTGAAGAGCTTGGATATTTGTGTACTTAGAAAGGACTGGTGATTGGGAATACCTGGTTTAAAAGAGAGATATGCATAGGTATACGTGAGCAAGTACGAGAGATGGCCATAGAGCGTTATTGGATTACGTGTTAATTGATAGGTGCATGAAAGAGAGACTTTTCGATGTTAATATGCTGAGAGGTGCAACTGGAGGGATGTCTGATCATTATCTTGTGGAGGCGAAGGTGGAGATTTGTAGAGGTTTTCAGAAAAAAGAGGGAATGTTTGGGTGAAGAGAATAGTGAGAGCAAGTGAGCTTGGGAAGGAGACTTGTGTGTGGAAGTACCAAGAGAGACCGAGTGCAGAATGGAGAAAAGTAAGAGTAAAGGACGTTAGGGGAGTGGGGGAGGAATGGGATGTATTCAGGGAAGCAGTGATGGCTTCCACAAAAGATGCTTGTGGCATTAGAAGAGTGTTAGGTGGGCAGATTAGAAAGGGTAGTGGGTGGTGGGATTAAGAAGTAAGATTATTACTGAACGAGAAGAGAGAGGCATTTGGACGATTTTTGCAGGGAAATAATGCAAATGACTGGGAGATGTATAAAAAAAAGAGGCAGGAGGTCAGAAGAAAGGTGCAAGAGGTGAAAAAGAGGGCAAATAAAAGTTAGGGCGAGAGAGTATCATTAAAGTTCAGGGAGAATGAAAAGATGTTTTGGAAGGACGTAAATTAAGTTCGTAAGACGAGAGAACAAATGGGAACATCGGTGAAGGGGGCAAATGCGGAGGTAATAACAATTAGTTGTGGTATGAGAAGGACATAGAGTGAGTATTTTGAAGGTTTGTTGAATGTTTTAGACGGTAAAGTGGCAGATATAGGGTGTTTTGGTCGGGGTGGTGTGCAAAGTGAGAGGGTTAGGGAGAATGATTTGGTAAACAGAGAAGAGGTAGTAAAAGCTTTGCGGAAGATGAAAGCCGGTAAGGCAGTGGGTTTGCATGGTATTGCAGTGAGATTTATTAAAAAAGGGGGTGACTGCGTTGTTGACTGGTTGATAAGGAATTCAATGTATGTATGACTCATGGTGAGGTGCCTGACGATTGGCGGAATGCATGCATAGTGCCATTGTACAAAGGCAAAAGGGATAAAGGTGAGTGCTCAAATTATAGAGATATAAGTTTGTTGAGTATTCCTAGGAAACTATATGGGAGGGTATTGACTGAGAGGGTGAAATCATTTACAGAGCATCAGAATGGGGAAGAGCAGTGTGGATTCAGAACTGGTAAAGGATATGTGGATCAGGTGTTTGCTTTGAAGAATGTATGTGAGAAATACTTAGAAAAGCAAATGGATTTGTGTTTAGCATGTATAGATCTGGAGGAGGCATATGACTGAGTTGATAGAGATGCTCTATGGAAAGTGTTAACAATTTATGTTGTGGTACGGAAGTTGCTAGCAGCAGTGAAAAGTTTTTATCGAGGATGTAAGGCATGTGTACTACTGGGAAGATAGGAAAGTGATTGGTTCTCAGTGAATGTCTGTTTGCGACAGGGGTGCGTGATGTTTCCATGGCTGTTTAATTTGTTTATGGATGGGGTTGTTAGGAAGGTGAATGCAAGAGTTTTGGAGAAAGCGGCAAGCATTCAGTCAGTTGTGGATGAGAGTGCTTGGGAAGTGAGTCAGTTGTTGTTCGCAGATGATACAGCGCTGGTGGCTGATTCGAGTGAGAAACTGCAGAAGCTGTTTACTGAGTTTGGTAAAGTGTGTGAATGAAGAAAGTAGATGGTAAATGTGAATAAGAGCAAGGTTATTAGGTACAGTATGATTGAGGGACAAGTCAATTGGGAGGTAAGTTTGAATGGAGAAAAACTGGATTAAGTGAAGTGTTTTAGATATATTGGACTGGATTTAGCAGTGGATGGAACCATGGAAGCAGAGGTGAGTCACAGGGTGTTGGAGGGGCGAAAGTTCTGGGAGCGTTGAAAAATGTGGAAGGCGAGAAGGTTATCCCGGAAAGCAAAAATGTATTTGTTTGAAGGAAGAGTGATTCCAACAATGTTATATCGTTGCATATCGTTGCCAGGCGTGGGCTATTGATAGAGTTGTGCGGCGGAGGGTGTATGTGTCGGAAATGAGATGTCTGAGGACAATATGTGGTGTGAGGTAGTTTGATCGAGTAAATAATGAAAGGGTAAGAGAGATGTGTGGTAATGAAAAGAGTGTGGTTCAGAGAGCAGAAGAGGGTGTATTGAAATGGTTTGGTCACATGGAGAGAATTATTCAGGAAAGATTGACAAACAGGATATATGTGTTAGAGGTGGAGGGAACGAGGAGAAGTGGTAGACCAAATTGGAGGTTGAAGGATGGAGTGAAAAATATTTTGAGCGATTGGGGCCTAAACATGCAGGAGGGTGAACGGTGTGCAAGGAATAAAGCGAATTGGAATTATTTGGTATACCGGTTTCGACGTGCTGTCAATGGATTGAACCAGGGCGTGTGAAACGTCTGAGTTAAACCA